>NC_090725.1:203747762-203805262 GCF_036898095.1 Palaemon carinicauda | reverse complement strand
CTCCCTAAAAATGATATACTGTACATGTTAAATAGGGCGCCCTGATCTAGAGAGGCGAACTGTAGGCGGGTCATCTGGCAGAAGATAAGCAGGTTTTAGACGATCAATGGAGACCCAGTCTTCTTTGCCCCGAATGTTTAGGAGGAATGCTTTCGGACTGCGTCGGATCACAAGGAAAGGGCCCGTGTAAGGGGGCGTTAGTGGTGGCTTGCTGGTGTCGTTGCGCAGGAAGACGTGCGTTGCAGAGTGCAAGTCCGTTGGTATGTGATGCTTCGCTGGGGGCTTGAAAGTCTGGCGGCACGGAGTAAATTTTCCCACGACGTGACGTATGCGCTGGAGATCGTCGGAGGAGGTTGTAGAAGGGAAAAATTCGGCAGGGACGACCAACGGGTCGTCATACACCATTTCAGCTGCCAAGACGTCGAGGGCGTCTTTAGGAGTGGTCCTTAGTCCCAGGAGGACCCAGGGAAGCTGAGTAAACCAGTTACAATCCTTGCAGCGGGACATCAAAGCTGCTTTGAGGGTGCGATGAAAACGTTCAACCATTCCATTGGCAGCGGGGTTGTAGGCCGTTGTCTGATGTAGGGTGATGCCCAGGAGATTCGCTAATGATGTCCACAATTGAGAGGTGAAAGTGGTTCCCCTGTCAGAAGTAATATGCTCAGGGATACCGAATCTTGAAAACCATCCAGAGAGTAAGGCAGATGTACATGAGGCGGACGTTGCAGTTTCCATGGGAATGGCTTCAGGCCAACGAGTGGAGCGGTCGATGACGGTAAACAGGTAACGATGTCCTTGTGATGTGGGTAGGGGGCCAACAACGTCGACGTGAATGTGTGCGAAACGACACTGAGGTTGAGGAAAGGTGCCCACTCCTGAATCCGTGTGTCGATGTACTTTGGAAGTTTGGCAAGAAGTACAGGCGCGGACCCAATCCTTAGCATCCTTAGAAATGCCGTGCCAAATGAACTTTGCCTTCAGCAGCTGTGCAGTAGAACGGCACAAGGGATGTGAAAGGCCGTGAATGAAATCAAACACCTGTCGGCGCATGGGAGCAGGAATCCAAGGTCGCGGTCTACCAGTAGTGACGTCACAGAGGAGGGTGGTGATGGAGTCTTCGAGGGGAAAGTCTTCCCACCGGAGGGACGTGCAGGATGTCCTACAAGCTTGATACTCTGGATCCTGTCGTTGGGCTTCAGCCAGGGCGTTGTAATCCAATCCCAGTTGAACGGCAGCCAACGTGTTTCTTGACAGGGCATCGGTAACGGGATTCATTTTCCCAGGGACGTATTGGAGGGTGCAATTGTATTCAGCCACGGCGGAGAGATGTCGGTGTTGACGGGCGGACCAGGCGTCAGACTGTCGTGTGAAGGTGTGCACCATAGGCATGTGGTCTGTGCGAATGACGAAGGCCGTACCTTCTAAGAAATGGCAAAAGTGACGGACAGCCAAGTGCACCGCCAGCAATTCTCGATCGAAGGTAGAATAACCCGATTCTGCCTTGGACAGTTTTCTGTTGAAGAAGGCCAATGGGCGGGGCGAGCCTTTGACCACCTGCTCGAGTACTGCACCAATAGCGACGTCGCTGGCATCGGTGGAGAGAAGGAGAGGGGCATGTGGGATAGGAAAAGTGAGAGCCGCAGCAGTTGATAGGGCCTTCTTTGCATTGCAGAAGGCTGCTTCTTGAAGGGAACCCTACTTCAGGTCCTTTGGCTTGCCCTTGAGGGAGGCGTAGAGGGGAGCAAGAGTGGCGGCAATGGCTGGCAGAAAACGGTGATAATAGTTGATCATGCCCAAGAATTCCTGCAGAGCTTTGACGGTCAAGGGCGCGGGGAAGTTCTGAACGGCTGCTACCTTCTCAGGGAGGGGATGGACTCCTTCAGGAGTGATATGGTTCCCTAAGAACGACACTTCACTGGCGCCAAAGGTACACTTGTCGTACCGGACTACAAGGCCGTTTTGTTGCAGGCGGTCGAGCATGATGCGCAGTTGACGGAGGTGTTCCTCTTTTGAGGAGGAGAACACAAGTATGTCGTCCACATAACATGCACAGAAAGGGAGGTCCCCTAAGATGCCATCCATGAGACGTTGAAACGTTGCCCCAGCATTACGAAGGCCAAAACAGGAGTAATTGAAGGTGTATGTACCAAACGGAGTGGTGATGGCGGTCTTGGGGATGTCTTCTGGGTTCATAGGCACCTGATAATACCCCTTCAGGAGGTCGAGCGTAGAGAAAACCTTCGCTTTGTGCAGGTAGGAGGTCACGTCGGCAATGTTTGGGAGGGGGTAGTGATCCGGTTCTGTTTGCATGTTCAGGCGCCTGTAATCCCCGCACGGACGGAGGGAGCCGTCTTTCTTCAGAACGATGTGTAAGGGTGACGACCATGGGCTGGAGGCCTTTTGGCAAAGGCCCATTTTCTCCATTTGGGCGAACGTCTGTTTGGCGGCTGCCAATCGTTCCGGTGCCAGACGTCTGAATTTTGCGAAGACTGGGGGTCCCGTCGTCTTGATATGGTGATAAATACCGTGCTTGGCAGGAACCGTGGGCGTTTAGCGAAGTTCTGGACGGAAAACTTCCGGGTACGACGTGAGGAGGTGGGCGTAGGCATCCGTGGGTGCACTGATGTGGAGAGCGAGGTTAGAGAGTTGAAGAGGTGTCGACAAGTACGAGTCTGCGTTGACCAATCGTCGGTGGGCGACATCGACCAGAAGGTGGAAATGAGAGAGGAAATCCGCACCGAGGATTGGCATTGTGACGTCAGCAACGACAAACTTCCAATTGAATTTACCGTTTCCGAACGATAATGTAAGGTTCTCGTAACCGTAGGTGGGTATCGCAGATCTGTTGGCAGCTACCAAGCGGACGTCAGCAGATGTAGACAGACTACGTCGTGCCTTGAAGAGTTTCCTTGGCAAAAGAGAACGACAAGCACCCGTGTCTACCAAAAATCACACGCCCATTCCTGCATCCTGTCAAACGAAAAGATTAGAAACACGGGAGGCCACCGCCACAAGCGATGGCCTACTTACACGTTTTTTGGCCACTGACAATCCTTGGCACATTTCTTCGCGGTTGCCCCGAATCTGAAGTGGTAGTAGCAAAACTGCGGCAGATGGGAGGTAGTAAGTGGCTGTAGAAGTCGTTTGTTGGGGCGCGAGCGATTGGTGGGTGGTGGGCGGCTTTGTCGCCGCTTCGGCACATCACGGGGTAGGCGTGTATGTACTATGGCATTCATGTCAGCTTCGGTTGACGTTGAATAGGCATCCTCGTTGTCAGGGGTGGAGGCGTTGATGGAGGTCTTGAAGTGGCTGTCCATAAGGGCGTCGGCTTTGGTCATCAAGTCCTTTATGGGTAAACTATCGACATCAGGTATGGCAGCGCGTACAGGTTCGGGTAAACGGCGTATCCAAAGGGCGATACTGGTCATTTCCCTGAGGGCAAGCGAAGCCCTTTGGTCCCCTAACGGTTGTTGCGAGAGCTGAAAAAGCTTTGCTATACGGGCGGCTGGCGACGGCGAGTACTGCTGCAGAAGGTATGTTTTGAGGGCGTCATACGCTATTGGGGTGTCTCCTTGTTCACAAAGCCAGTCGGATATTTCTGGGAAGATGTCCTCGGGTATCTCCGCGAGAACATAATCTGCTTTGGTGGTTGAGCGAGTCACGCCCCTGATACGAAACTGGACTTCTGCGCGCTGAAACCAAGCAAATGCCTCTCCGCTGGCAAACAATGAAAGTTTGAATGGAGCGGCCGCAGCACCAACTGCCGTAGAGTCCGCCATAGTACCAACGATGAAGGGGCGAGGGGGTGGGGGTGGAAGGCGGTGGGAGCGAGTTGACTTCCGGGGTCACCAATGTGACGGGCCGAGAGAGGGTTGTGAACTCAAAGGCAGTATGCAATCAACTGAGTTGTTTATTAAGGAACACTCTCCTTTATATACAAAACCTCAAGGCAACAGGACATAACCTGTTCGAGAGACAGACAATGTTACAGAGCAAAACGGAGACATGATCATTCAGGTTCTTTTTAGTGCGAGCGAAGAGCGCAGATACAAGCATAATATATACAAAATAATTATGTACAATTGTGTGACACACGGTTGGTACAATACATATGATCAGCATGAAACTTCCCTATCCACCCAAACTGGGACCAAGGAGGACCAGGCAATGCCTGCCGAAGTAGAGCTCCATGCTTCTTAGATCACAGGGATGGTGAGATTGCAGATACTACAAGAAAGTATCGATCTAAAGCGGGTCTCGAACCCTAGTCCAGCTTATCGTCAGGCATGGTCGTTTCCAATAGGCTACAGCAACTCAATTTAATGACGTCAACAAAATCTATTCTGAAAGATTGATAACTACTGACGTAAAAGGCCCTATAATTATATCATTATATAATTACATGATAATATAATCATAAGATTATATTATATAATCATATAATCATATGATTATATTATATAATTATATAATTATGTAATCATATAATTACATAATTATATAATTATATATAATCATATGATTATATGATTATATAATTACATAATTATATAATTATATAATTTAATCATATGATTATATAATTACATAATCATATAATTATATAATTTTGTAATTATATGATTATATGATTATGTAATTATATAATTATATGATTACATAATTACATAATCATATAATTAAAAAATTATATAATTATATGATTATATAATCATATAAAGTAATGACTAAAGTTCGTATGTTATACTTGCGGCTATGAAGGATATCTCGGGGTGGGGGGGGGGGGGAATTTAGTTACAAGATCATCTCTCATTTATCCTCTGGTACATTGAACCGAAACTAATTTTGACCAGCGAACATCTCTGATACAGAGAAAATAGAGAAAGCTCGTTTGGTAAAAGAAAAGAAAAAAAAAACTCCATCGAATGGTATGAATAGCTTTCTATACAGCAACGAGGAGGAAAAAAACTCTGACCTCATTAACCTGATTAACATTTCTGATAAGAATTGATTAAAAATAACACAATTAGAAACTAAGGAGAGACGAATTTTTTCCTTATAAAACTAATTCAATTCTGTAAATGTCAGTAATTTGGAATGAGAAATTGATTACACATGTAGGTCATTGATTAACAGATTAAAAGAGAAGACCTGTCCATATTAACCTAAATACACGATCTCTAATAAAAACAAATGAATCTCTATATCTAGTAATGGTATGACAGTGACACTACCACTTAGCCACGAAGTGTTAGTGGCTAAGTGGTAGTGTCACTGTCATACAAGTATCCTGGACAAGTGTTCGAATCCCGGCCGGTCAGATGCTTTAGTCTTTGAGTAATTTCGCCTAGTCTAGTAATGGTTAAATCAATCATCTATTTTCGAAATATGTATTAATTTATTCAAAAGGGAATAGATAAATAAAATAAAAACGATGATTTTACCTCTGTAAGACAGCATGGTGTTATCCCTGTAGTAACTTTTCCGACACCTCTTGCTTAAAACTCTTAAAAGATCCTAAGGATAGATAGATCATGCTGGGTTCCCCAAGGCACTAGAAGAGTTGGAAGACCCAGGCCTACGTGGCTGAGGATTATGAAGCTCGATGTAGATGATGATGATTTAAGCTCAAGATAGAGACGACTGGTGAAACATAACCAAGGCCCTTTGCGTTAATAGGCCTAGGAGGAGATGATAATGATGATGATGAAGACAGCATAGATATATAAGCTCCATCCGATTAGAGCCGTTAATTAGGTGAAAATATATCTTACTTAACAGGATATAGAAGGTAGTTTTAATTAAAGGCATACCGCTCAAATCTCACCTTTATTAGAACAATACTTATTGCTTGCTTATAAGGATTGTATATTATATCATTGGCGTATATATTATTATTATTATTATTATTATTATTATTACTTACTAAGCTACAACACTAGTTGGAAGAGCAACATGCTATAAACCTAGGGGTATAACAAGGAAAATAGCCCAGTGAGGAAAGGAGACATGGAAAAATTAAATATCTTAACAAAAGTAACAATATTAAAATAAATATTTCCAATATAACCTAAATAAACTTTAGCAATAAAAGAGAAAGAAAAGTATGATACAATAGTGTGACCGAGTGTACCCTCAGGCAAGGGTGTATATATTTATATATTTATATATATACATATATATATATATATATATATATATATATATATATATATATATATATATATATATATATATATATATATATTTATGTGATAAATTTTGGACATTTAGACAAGTTTTTTTCATATTCAAATAAGCCATATATTCTTAATACATTAAAGTCTAGAATCTCTTATCGACCTCGGGATCAGAGCCCCAGGAGAAATTACTCAAAGACAATAGCATCTGACCAGCCGGGTTTCAAACCCTGGTCCAGGATACTTATATGACAGTGACACTACCACTTATCCACGAAGTGGTAGTGGCTAAGTGGTAGTGTCACTGTCACACAATTATCCTCGACCAGGGTTCGAAACCCGGCAGATCAGATGCTATAGTCTTTGAGTGATTTCGCCTGGGGCTCTGATCCCGAGGTAGGTAAGAAAACCCAGACTTTAATGTATTAAAAATATATGGCTTATTTGAATATATATATATATATATATATATATATATATATATATATATATATATATATATATGTATAAACACACATGTACAGTATACACAAAAAATGACTTTTAATATCGGATTCTCTCTGTTGGAGCCAACATGGAAAATTACCCCAGTGAAGAAAGTAAACAAGGGAATAAACAAACTATAAGAGAACTAATGAACAATTGAAATTAAATATTCTAAGAACAGGAACAACATTAAATTCGATCTTTCATATAAAAACTATTAAAACTTCAAAAAACAAGAGGAAGAGAAATAACATAAAACAGCGTGCAAATTCATGTTTATAAATAATCAGGTACTTCCAAGATGAAAAGACATGGTTTTTAATAGTTTTTAATTTTTTTTATGAAGCTTCATGGAAAAACGAATGTGTACTCACACATTGGACCCCTCTCTGATTATGGCTCATTTCTCATTTAGCTTCACATACACATTTTCCTCAATTCTCATACATCTGGTAACACTAAGATAACCGAAAATTCTTCTTCACTCAAGAAGGTAAACTTGACGAAGAAACAGGTAACAAAGCATGCTAGACCAAGTCAGAATTTTCGACTCTGCTGCTCTTATTACTGCTGCTGCTGAGGAGGAGTCAGACTTGTTCTTTCTACATTTGTCCACCTGATGAAGAAACAGTACAAGTGAATCTTCACAGGTAACAAAGCATGCTAGGCCAAGTCTGACTTCTTCCCTCTGCAGCTTTCATCGCTGCTGCGGCCGCTGCTGCTGCTGCTACTGCTCTTCATCCTTTTCCTCCTACTACTATTGTTGCTCGTTCTCCTATGCTGCTGCTACTGAGGAGAAGTCAGACTTGTTCTTTCTACATTTTTCCAAGTAATGAAGAAACAGTAAAAGTGAATCTTTATCAGGTAGTAAAGCATGCAAGACCAAGTAAGACTTCTTTCCTCACCTGCTTTTGTCGGTGTTGTTGTTGCTGCTCCTCGTCCTTTTCCTCCTACAAATGTTGCTGCTCGTCCTCTTTCTGCTGCTGCTGCTGAGGAGAAGTCAGACTTGTTCTTTCTATATCTGTCCACCTTATGAAGAAACAGTACAAGTGAATATTTATCAGGTAACAAAGCATGCTAGACCAAGTCAGAATTCTTTCCTCTGCTGCTTTTGTTACTGCTGCTGCTGCTGCTGCTGCTGCTGAGGATAAGTCAGACTTGTTCTTTCTACATTTGTCCACCTGATGAAGAAACAGTACAAGTGAATATTTATCAGGTAACAAAGCATGCTAGACCAAGTCAGACTCCTTTCCTCTCCTGCTTTTGTCGCTGCTGCAGTTCCTCGTCATTTTCCTCCTACTAATGTTGCTGCTGCTGAGAAGTCAGGCTTATTCTTTCTACATTTGTCCACATGATGGAGAAAAAGTAAAAGTGAATCTTTATCAGGTAACAAAGCATGCTAGACCAAGTCAGACTTCTTCCCGCTGCAGCTTTTATCTTTGCTGCGGCTGCTGCTGCTGCTGCTACTGCTCCTCATCCTTTTCCTCCTACTACTGTTGCTGCTCGTTCTCCTTCTGCTGCTGCTGCTGCTGAGGATAAGTCAGACTTGTTCTTTCTACATTTGTCCACCTGATGAAGAAACAGTACAGGTGAATCTTTATCAGGTAACAAAGCATGCTAGACCAAGTCAGAATTCTTTCCTCTGCTGCTTTTGTTACTGCTGCTGCTGCTGCTGCTGCTGAGGATAAGTCAGACTTGTTCTTTCTACATTTGTCCACCTGATGAAGAAACAGTACAAGTGAATCTTCATCAGGTAACAAAGCATGCTAGACCAAGTCAGAATTCTTTCCTCTGCTGCTTTTGTTACTGCTGCTGCTGCTGCTGCTGCTGCTGCTGAGGATAAGTCAGACTTGTTCTTTCTACATTTGTCCACCTGATGAAGAAACAGTACAAGTGAATCTTTATCAGGTAACAAAGCATGCTAGACCAAGTCAGAATTCTTTCCTCTGCTGCTTTTGTTACTGCTGCTGCTGCTGTTGCTGCTGAGGATAAGTCAGACTTGTTCTTTCTACATTTGTCCACCTGATGAAGAAACAGTACAAGTGAATCTTTATCAGGTAACAAAGCATTCTAGACCAAGTCAGAATTCTTTCCTCTGCTGCTTTTGTTACTGCTGCTGCTGCTGCTGCTGAGGATAAGTCAGACTTGTTCTTTCTACATTAGTCCACCTGATGAAGAAACCGTACAAGTGAATCTTCATCAGGTAATAAAGCATTCTAGACCAAGTCAGACTTCTTTCCTCTGCTGCTTTTGTTACTGCTGCTGCTGCTGCTGCTGAGGATAAGTCAGACTTGTTCTTTCTACATTTGTCCACCTGATGAAGAAACAGTACAAGTGAATCTCTATCAGGTAACAAAGAATGTTAGACCAAGTCAGACTTCTTCCCTCTGCTGATTTTGATACTGCTCCTTCTGCTGCTGCTGCTGGTGCTAAGGAGGAAGAGAAGTCTGACTTGTTCTTTCTACATTTGTCCACGTGATGAAGAAACAGTAAAAGTGAATCTTAATCAGGTAGTAAAGCATACAAGTGAATCTTTATCAGCTAACAAAGGAAGCTAGACCAAGTAAAACTTCTTCCGTCTGCTGGTTTTGTTACTGCTGCTGCTGCTGCTGCTCCTCCTCCTCCTCCTCGTCCTCTACCTCCTACTGCTGTTGCTGCTTGTTCTTCTTCTGTCGCTGATGCTGCTGAGGAGAAGTCAGACTTGTTCTTTCTACATTTTTTCACCTGATGAAGAAACAGTACAAGTGAATCTTTGTCAGGTAACAAAGAATGTTAGACCAAGTCAGACTTCTTCCCTCTGCTGCTTTTGATACTGCTCTTTCTGCTGCTGCTGCTGAGGAGAAGTCAGACTTATTCTTTCTACATTTGTCCACCTGATGAAGAAACAGTACAAGTAAATCTTTATCAGGTAACAAAACATGCTAGACCAAGTCAGACTTCTTCCATCTACTGCTTTTATCGCTGCTGCTGCTGCTGCTGCTGCTGCTGCTCCTCGTCCTCTACCTCCTACTAATGTTGCTGCTTGTTCTTCTTCTGCCGCTGTTCCTGCTGAGGAGAAGTCAGACTTGTTCTTTCTACATTTTTCCACCTGATGAAGAAACAGTACAAGTGAATCTTTATTAGGTAACAAAGAATGTTAGACCAAGTCAGACTTCTTCCCTCTTCTGCTTTTGTCGCTGCTGCTGCTGCTGCTGCTGCTGCTGCTACTCCTTGTTATTTTCCTCCTACTACTGTTGCTATTCGTCCTCTTTCTGCTGCTGCTGCTGAGGAGAAGTCAGACTTGTTCTTTCTACAATTGTACACTTGATGAAGAAACAGCACATGTGAATCCTTATCAGGTAACAAAGCATGCTAGACCAAGTCAGACTTCTTTCCTTTGCTGCTGCTGCTCCTCGTCCTTTCCCTCCTACTACTGCTATTGCTCGTCCTCCTTCTGCTGCTACTGCTGAGGAGAAGTAAGACTTGTTCTTTCTATATTTGTCCACTTGATGAAGAAACAGTACAAGTGAATCTTTATGAGGTAACAAAGATTGCTAGACCAAGTCAGACTTCTTCCATCTGCAGCTTTTATCGCTGCTGCGGCCGCTGCTGCTCCTTATTATTTTCCTGCGACTACTGTTGCTATTCGTCCTCTTTCTGCTGCTGCTGCTGCTGAGGAGAAGTCAGACTTGTTCTTTCTACAATTGTCCACTTGATGAAGAAACTTTACAGGTGAATCCTTATCAGATAACAAAGCATGCTAGACCAAGTCAGACTTGTTTCCTCCACTGCTGCTGCTCCTCGTCCTTTCCCTCCTAATACTGTTGTTGCTCGTCCTCCTTCTTCTGCTCCTGCTGAGGAGAAGTCACACTTGTTTTTTCTATATTTGTCCACTTGATGAAGAAACAGTACAAGTTAATCTTTGTCAGGTAACAAAGTATGAGAGGCCAAGTCAGATTTCTTTCTTATGCTGCCTTTGTCGCTGCTGCTGCAGCTGCTCCTCGTCCTCTACCTCCTACTAATGTTGCTGCTTGTTCTTCTTCTGCCGCTGTTCCTGCTGAGGAGAAGTCAGACTTGTTCTTTCTACATTTTTCCACCTGATGAAGAAACAGTAGAAGTAAATCTTTATCAGGTAACAAAGAATGTTAGACCAAGTCAGACTTCTTCCCTCTTCTGCTTTTGTCGCTGCTGCTGCTGCTGCTGCTACTCCTTGTTATTTTCCTCCTACTACTGTTGCTATTCGTCCTCTTTCTGCTGCTGCTGCTGAGGAGAAGTCAGACTTGTTCTTTCTACATTTTTCCACCTGATGAAGAAACAGTACAAGTGAATCTTTATCAGGTAACAAAGAATGTTAGACCAAGTCAGACTTTTTCCCTCTTCTGCTTTTGTCGCTGCTGCTGCTGCTGCTGCTACTCCTTGTTATTTTCCTCCTACTACTGTTGCTATTCGTCCTCTTTCTGCTGCTACTGCTGAGGAGAAGTAAGACTTGTTCTTTCTATATTTGTCCACTTGATGAAGAAACAGTACAAGTGAATCTTTATGAGGTAACAAAGATTGCTAGACCAAGTCAGACTTCTTCCATCTGCAGCTTTTATCGCTGCTGCGGCCGCTGCTGCTCCTTATTATTTTCCTGCGACTACTGTTGCTAATCGTCCTCTTTCTGCTGCTGCTGCTGAGGAGAAGTCAGACTTGTTCTTTCTACAATTGTCCACTTGATGAAGAAACTTTACAGGTGAATCCTTATCAGATAACAAAGCATGCTAGACCAAGTCAGACTTGTTTCCTCCACTGCTGCTGCTCCTCGTCCTTTCCCTCCTAATACTGTTGTTGCTCGTCCTCCTTCTTCTGCTCCTGCTGAGGAGAAGTCACACTTGTTCTTTCTATATTTGTCCACTTGATGAAAAAACAGTACAAGTTAATCTTTGTCAGGTAACAAAGTATGAGAGGCCAAGTCAGATTTCTTTCTTATGCTGCCTTTGTCGCTGCTGCTGCTGCTGCTCCTCATCCTTTTCCTCCTACTACTGTTGCTGCTTGTCCTCCTTCTGCTGATGTTGCTGAGAAGTCAGACTTGTTCTTTCTACATTTGTCCACTTGATGAAGAAACAGTAGAAGTAAATCTTTATCAGGTAACAGAGCATGCTAGACCAAGTCAGACTTCTTTCCTTTGCTGCTTTTGTCGGCGTTGTTGCTGCTGCCCCTCGTCCTTTTCCTCCTACTGATGTTGCTGTTTGTCCTCCTTCTGCTGCTGCTGCTGAGGAGAAATCAGACTTGTTCTTTCCATATTTGTCCACCTTCGGAAGAAACAGTACAAGTAAATCTTCATCACGTAACAAAGCATGCTAGACCAAGTCAGACTCCTTTCCTCACCTGCTTTTGTCGCTGCTGCTGCTGCTACTCCTCGTCATTTTCCTCTTACTAATGTTGCTGCTCGTCCTCCTTCTGCTGCTGCTGTTGAAGAGAAGTCAGACTTGTTCATTCTACATTTTTCCACCTGGTGAAAAATCAGTACAAATGAATCCTTATCAGGTAACAAAACATGCTAGAACAAGTCAGACTTCTTTCCTCTGCTGATTTTGTCGGCGTTGTTGCTGCTGCTCCTCGTCATTTTCCTTTTACTAATGTTGCTGCTGGTCCTACTTCTGCTGCTGCTGCTGCTAGGGAGAAGTCAAAATTGTACTTTCTACATTTGTCCACCTGATGAAGAAACAGTATAAGGGAATTTTTATCAGGTAACAAAGCATGTTAGACCAAGTCAGAATTCTTCCCTCTGCAGCTTTTATCACTGCTTGCTGCCGCTGCTGCAGCTAATGCTGCTCCTCATTCTTTTCCTCCTGCTACTGTTGCTGCTCGTTCTCCTGCTGCTGCTGCTGCTGAGGGGAAGTAAGACTTTTTTTTCTACATTTGTCCACCTGATGAAGAAACAGTACAAATGAATCTTTATCAGGTAACAAAGCATGCTAGACCAAGTCAGACTTCTTCCTTCTGCAGCTTTATCGCTGTTGCTGCCGCTGCTGCTGCTACTGTTCCTCACCTTTTATACATAGTTTAATTAAATCTATTAAATAGATTATAAATTTGAATTCAATGGGAGATTTTATGCACAAACATTTGGTATGGCTATGAGAAACCCTTTATCCCCAGTATTCAGTAATCTATATATGGAATTTTTTGAAAGTAGAATCTTAAATAATATCATACCTAATAATGTAAAATGGTTTGCTATATTGACCACATAATATGTGTGTGGTCAGGAAATGTAAATCCAAATAAATTTTTTCTTAGATTGAATAGCTTGGTACCATCAATAAATTTCACTACGGAACTGGAGAATAATTGTACCCTAACTTTTTTGGACTGTTGCATACACAGATGTAACAATAGACTCAAGTTTAGTGTATACAGAGAGCCAACGAATATCTCAGCATATGTCCATTACTACTCAAATCAAGGCAACAAAGTTAAGAAATCTGTATTTACTTTTATGTTTTTAAGGGCATTTCGAATCTGCAGCCCTGAATATATTGATGATGAAATGAATGAGATTAGAGCAATAGGTAAAACACTGATGTACCCTGAAATTGTGTTATATGATGCACTAAGAACAGCAAAAAAGACCTTTTTCGGTATTGATAACAGGAAAAACTACAACACATTTACTTGTATTGCCTTATAGTAATTCTTTTAAAGAAAATCCCAACTGCTGAAACATTTCAATATAAATGTAGCATTTAAGAGTAACAATACAATGAAAACAGCCTTAATAAAGAAATCTCCTGACATTACCAAAGGATGTGTATATCGTATTCCATGCAATGCTTGTGAAAAATTCTTTATTGTGACTTTATCACTAAGGCCTGGCATAAAAAAGAGTAGCTCACTCAGATAACTTATTCGAAACGGGGAAACCATTACTGACACTAAACAAATTGCAAATGCTTTTAATCTTCATTTCTCTACAATAAGCGTTACTCTAAGGGATGCTTTACCTCAAAATATTAACTTTGATTTTCATACCTATTTGCCTTCCTCAAATCAGCAGTCCATTTTTTTCACACCTTCATCTCCATTTGAAGTGATAAACATTATAAAAAACTGAGAAACAAAAGAGCAAATATTCATTCTCCTCCTAAAAGATTATATAAAAACAATGCTAACCCACTTGCCTTTCCTATATCTATGCTATTCAACCGTTGTTTAGATGCTGGTATTTATCCTGACATTTTGAAAATTGCGTGTGTGACTGTGTTACACAAATCTGGTGACATATCAGATGTTAATAACTGTAGACCAATTAGCTGCCTTCCTTTGTTGAATAAAATATTTGAAAAACTATTGTATAGTTGTAACATCTTCTCTACGTGCCAATATGGGTTCTTACGAGGTGTAAGTGCTAGTGATGCCATTCATGGCCTTCTTGAAAATATCTATAATGCAATGAATAAAAATGAATACCTTGGTGCAGTTTTTTTTTTTTTTTTTTTTTTTTCTTTTTTTTTTTTGATGTCAGCAAAGCCTTTGATACTGTGTCTTATGATATACTACTTCAAAAGCTGGAACATTATGGTATACGAGGCAATGCACTACTCTTACTCCAATCCTACCTAACAAATCGAAAACAATTTGTCACCCTCGATGGTCATCTTTCAGAGATTATGGATGTCAAAATAGGTGTTCCTCAGGGATCAGTCTTAGGACCGTTATTTTTCCACATCTATATCAATGATATACCTCGCTCAGTTGGCAGATTAAACTCCATACTTTTTGCCGATGACACCACGCTCCATCTTTGTCATAAAAACATTTATTCTCTTTGTAATTCTTTACCAGCTAACTTAAGTAATGTTAAAAATTGGTTACTATCGAATAAATTGACCCTAAATGAGAGAAAAACATATTTCATAATCTTTTCTTTGCGCAAAGTTCCCGGTAACATAAGAGTTGCAATAGGAAATCACACTCTTGACCAGAAGTCCAGCGGGAAATTTTTAGGAGTAATGTTTGTCAATAAATTAACCTTCGGTAAGCATGTGGATATGATAGTCAATAAAATTTCTAAAGTTACCGGTATCATACATAGGTTAAAGGATTATTTCCCGCTATATATCTTAAAACAACTATACCACTCTTTAATATCTCATCATCTAAACTACTGCATTACAGAGTGGGGGAGTTGCAGGAGAAACGTCCTGCAACCGCTAATCGTTAAAAAAAAAAAAAAAAAAAAAAAAAAAGCTGGTGAGAATAATAACTTCGAGTGATTATTTAGCTCATACATCACCTCTATTCCGGTCTCTCTCGATTCTGAAGTTGGAGGAAACCTACAAACTCTCCTTAATGAATTTGATGTTTCTAACACTTTCGCTGTATAAATATCCATCTATTATACAAAAAATAATTCAGGTACAATCAGCACACCAATATGGAACAAGAGACTCTAACTTAACTCTTCTCTTCATACGTGTAAAGAAATGTGAACAGTTTTATCTCTACCAGGGAGTTAAACAATGGAATACTCTGCCTGCTTATCTAAAGGCATTGCTTAGCTTTCGATCTTGTAAAAAATCATATACTAATGTATTATTATATGTGTACTAAGTTTTATTTTTAGATATTTCTTCGTGCCCTAACCATTAATGCACATTATAATGTTCTTAATTCTTATATTGTTTATTGTTTGTATACATTTGTAATTCTAGTATTTCAACCTTATTAATGTTTAATTTCAAAATTTGCACTGTATATTATTCCACCCTTCTTCATTATATAAATATACATTTTCATTTGTCTTTAGGCTAAGAATCTCATTTATATGTATCTATGTATATATATATATATATACTTATGTATATGTATGTGTTCATTTAGTTTATCTATATCAATATTTACTTTTTATAATTTTTCTTAATTGATGATATTATTTTTGTCGTATTATTGCCCGAAGAGCTCTGCTCCACATGGGCTTGAACTGAATCTTTTTTTATAAATATTTTAATGTAAATATTTTTTGTCCAATAAACATTATTATTATTATTATTATTATTATTATTATTATTATTATTATTATTATTATTATTATTATTATTATTATTATTAAACAGGTAAAGCCCTAGAAAAGAGAATTGAACAACATAAGAAAAGTGTCAGATATGCTCAAGATAATAATGCACTTTTTGCCCACGTTAGAGATTAAAATCACACTATTAATTGATCAGGTGCAAAGAAATTGGTTCATTCAAATAACCTATTGGAAAGAAACATCATAGAGTCCAGTTTCATAAAAGAAACCTTTGAAAACAACTTGAATATTGGACATGGAATGTATAAACTCAACGCCTTTATATGTAAAGAGATTTGTGAGCTATATAAAAAAAACTTTAACCACTTAACGTAGAACTGAATGTATTGTGAAAAATTAACGTCACTGTGAAATTAAATATTTAGACCTAAGCTACCATTCACTGAAGGGTACAATTATTTTATATAGTATGCATAAGTAGATTGGCACTATATAGGGTTATGCTAGATATAAGTATTGATATATACGTAATTATATGTTTATGGTAATAATGTTATATGTGCACAGATATATATATATATATATATATATATATATATATATATATATATATATATATATATATATATATATATATACATACATGTTAATCATGTGTAAAAACATGTATATGTAAGTCTAGGTATGTGTCTGTATATGTATACCAGTATGTGTACACGTATGTATATGTCTATGCATATATTATGCATGTGTGTGTATGAATGTCTGTCTGTTTATACGTATGTATATGTCTTTTTATATATTTATATATAGATGTGTTTATATATACATGTAGTTTTGCTTATGTATTTATATAGATAAGGCTACCGTTATTCATATGAATAAACTGTATTGAAAGTCAAAACAAGAATTTACCGGTCACCAGAAATGACCCTTTTTGGCAGGTGTCTAATGAGGTTTGATCTCCGCCCAGTGAACACCTGATAACAGCCCAGGTAGCTGGTAAGGGAATGTCATTGTTCTATAAGTCTCTATATGTATGTTCGTACGTTTACTTTCCCTATAAAATGTAAAAAACCTCTTTCAATATATCAGTCCTCTGAAGAAGTATCACGAAACTATAGTAAAACTAATCTGTCGTGGCCGCTGTGACGATTTCTGACCCACTGTATAGCGTACTCGTATCAAAACAATTCAACCAATTTAAGGAAAAAAGAACACAGTACGTGGACACGATCCATACAAACTGAGTGAAACTGATAAACGGTATCCGCTTTATGACAGATGTCCTTCCTTTTTTACTAACCTCACAGGAGACAAGGACGACCCTGGTAATTATAGACCTGTTTCTATCCTTCCAGTAATATCGAAAGTAATAGAAAAGATTGTATGCAATCAGTTAATGGAACATCTAGAAAAAAATAATTTGATTTCTAACACTCAGCATGGATTCCGTAAAGGTTTATCAACAGAAACAGCTTTGATGAAATTAACAGATGAAATTTATAAAAATATTGATAGAAAAAAAGTTTCCATATTAATTTTATGCAACCTATCAAAGGCATTTGATAGTGTCAACCATGATGAATTGTGTAAATCTCTTAAGGAACATTACATTGATATGTTCTGGTTTCACGATTACTTGAGGGATAGAAGTCAGGTAGTTAGATTAGGAGACGTAAATTCTTGCATTGAAAAGGTTGATTTTGGAGTCCCACAGGGATCTGTCCTAGGTCCAATTCTATTTTTAGTCTACGTTAATGACATGATTAAATACATAGAAAACTGCCTGCTAATTCAGTATGCTGATGACACACAAGTTCTTTTGGCTGATCAAATAGAAAATTTAGATGGCTTGATTAAAAGGGCTGAACTAATATTGCTCAAAATTAAGAAATATTTGCTAAGAAAAGGGCTATTATTAAATGCCACTAAAACACAGTGCATGTTTGTGGGTAGCTCACAGTATATTAGCAAAATTCCAGATGACATTATAATAAAATGCGATGGTGATGAAGTAAAGATAAGTCAACATGTAAAAAATCTAGGTCTACACATGGACAGGTACATGACATTCAGTACTCACATTGACGAGCTGAGTAGAAAAGTTAGTGGCATTCTAATGTATCTAAGTAGAGTAAAAGATTACTTTGATGATACTACTCGAGCTCTGATAGTGGAAAGTCTGGTCTTGAGTGTAATAAACTACTGTATTAAGATATGGGGGTCAACTAATGATATGCACATGGAAAAAGCTAAAAAAATCCAAAACTTTGCAGGTAGAGTAGCCGTTATTGGGGTGAAAAAAAAACACGATCACATCACCCCAACCCTCCAGCAATTAAAGTGGATGAAATTAAAAGAAAAGTGCATGTACGATGTTTGTGTTTTTGTTCTTGAAAGTTTGAGAAAAGAATATCCCAACTGGCTAAACACATTTCCTACAGTTGGTAATTGTAGGAATGCATTAACCAGACAGAATGAAAATCTATATGTAGACAGCTATCGAACGGATTTAGGTTCACGCTCAATGGCAATAAGGGGCCCAGCTTGCTGGAACAAACTACCTCTGGAAATAAGAAAATGTACAAATGTTAGTTCTGATTTATTCAAAAAGAAACTTAAGCAATATTTTTTAAATTTTACTTGAATGTATATATATCCTAGATTTTTACAATCCAATTATTGTGAATTTTATGTAAATAATTTATATTGTTATGTAACAGAATAACCATTTTATAGTGGAATAAAGGTTTTTGACTTTGACTTTGACTTTGACTCTCTCTCTCCTGTTATAAGTATATAATCTTGTCGAACATATATATTTCATAAGGTAAGGTTTCCATTTCTATAATGATAATTGGAACCAACAATTTTTTTTTTTTTCGAAATTATAATCCCAGGTTATTTGCCAGTTTTATCCTATTGTCGAAATAAGACTGGCAGATGGTGAGTTTGAAATCTTGGAGGTCACAAGGGTAAATTTATCAGGCAAAGATCGGAGGCCATATTTAATCCCAACAATGGTTGATTTTCAGGTATAAAATGGAGTGCTTAAGACTGCATAAGCTATCAAACTTAAACGATTGGAAATTTAACCAACTCGTGGAAACAGTAGCCTACACAGTGTGTACAAGTATTTCACAATGAAGATGAACAGCGGCCCTTTTAGTGATGTAATCAAAGCCTGTATCCGCATGTCTGAAGCCTCTAATGTTACTGAATTAATAGTTCATCGAATAATCACGCAAAAAGAATGTGGAAAACCTCAATTTCAATAAAGAGCAAAGCATCACCCCCGTACTGTGACTGCTCTAGAAGACTTAAATATGCTTAAAGAACAGTGTTAAACTTTTATGCACGAAAGGAAATCCCCACCTTTGAAAAAATACTGGTGGAAGGTGGAGAAAACATTGCATTTAATGGATGCATAGCATCTCTAAGGAAAATCTACATGATATATATATATATATATATATATATATATATATATATATATATATATATATATATATATATTCAAATAAGCCTGGGGCTCTGATCCCGAGGTCGTTAAGAGAATCCAGACATTAATATATCAAAATATATATGGCTTATTTGAATATGAAAAACACGTAAAAATGTGCAAAATTTATCATATATATATATATATATATATATATATATATATATATGTGTGTGTGTGTATATATATATATATATATATATATATATATATATATATATATATATATATATATATATAAAGAGAGAGAGAGAGAGAGAGAGAGAGAGAGAGAGAGAGAGAGAGAGAGAGAGAGAGAGAGAGAGAGAAGATTAAATTGACTTTTCCTTTAAGAAATCCTAATCTTGTAAGCCGAAAGGCCATTGATTGACGGATGTGACCCAAAAACCACAAGCACGGAAAGTGAAAGATAAGTACCTGGCAAGGGCAGAACAATTAAACGGATTTTGAGCGAAGCGAAAAATCTATTTTTGGGTGAGATAGCCATGGCGTCCTGATGGAAGGTTCCTGTTTGGTAGCTTCCTTGGGTATAAGACTACTAAGATATTCCCAGAGAATTTAACCACAGGTTATCACAGAATTCTAACTTCTGGAGCGAGTATCTCAAAGGTTTCCCTTTAAGACATCGTAATACAACAGGGGACACGCATGTCTGGTCGTGCCACATAGCTATCTCCACCCCGAACAGAGTTAACGCTTCGGTGTGTAAGGGCTGAGAATAGCTGGGAGCCGTTCCACAGCTAATCTCACTCGTGGCTACTACTGATACTCGAGACGTAAACAAACGGACGCCATTGCTCTAATGACGTCACGCGCGTCTTTATCCTGGCGCCAGTTGCTGCCCATCACCATGATACAATTGTGTAGGGTGGGAACAAACTGAACGAAGTAGTAGGGAGGGTCCATCAGGACGCCATGGCTATCTCACCCAAAAATAGATTTTTCGCTTCGCTCAAAATCCGTTTTTTGGGCTCAAGCCATGGCGTCCTGATGGAAGAGTACCAGAGAATCAATGTATCGTGGTAGATTTTCCCCCAGAGTTAAGTGCCTAGGCATTGACAAAACAGCAAAGTAATCTTAGGTAAGAACCATAGGAACGAAGTATCCTGCCCCCCATTGGTAGGAAGTTCCCATGGGCTATGCCGACGTCAAAGTGGTATTGAAGGGCTATTCATCTTGACAGAAGAACTTTTAAGAGCTTAGAGATGAAGCAGAATGTTTGATATTTGTATAGGAACATTCTGAAGTAGGCCAGTGGTGGTTGGGCACTGTGTGTAGAGTTCATCTCCTGATTATCAGAAGTAAGTATTCGTGTAGGAACCTTACTGAGACAAGGTGAATATAATTTAGGAATAGACATCTTAAATTCTTCATGACCATAAGAAAGGAGGAATAAATAAAACTATGACAGTATGTATTTCATAGTAAGTAGGAGCTGAAAGAGACGCATAAGTAATAAAATAGAAATTTTATTTGACAATGCAGAAATTAAATAATTTACAGCAAAAGTAAAGTTCATTTACAGTAATAATAATGTACATAGAAATAAAGGCTTGCTCTTGAATCTGAAAGGGAATTTCAGGATTAGTAGGTACTCGTTCTCGAGGAACGCAAGTCTTTAAATAACACATCATGCTCAAGGCATGCGGCACTTGTGTGACACTATGACATTTCACCTGGGATAAGAACAGTTATAAAAGCACTAAGTGTTTTTAGACATCACTATGAATCACTCGAGGGTCAACATAGGCACCCGAAGAGTTAGAGTCCCAAGTAACTCACTGTTCTACGCAGAGTTAGGTGCAGGTTTCATAACACTACCTGCGGCTACCACAAAATGTTTGATTTCGTGCACTTGTTTCGCATAATGTTTAAAGAAAACTCGCGAGGACTTCCAGCCCGTAAAGTTCTTAAGGCTCTCGAAGTCCATGCTCTGAAAGAAGTTCAGAGAAGATGCCACTTTTCTAGGATCATGACCAGCGGGTGTACTGTTCGGATCCGCTCTGCGAATGAAGTAGGTGATTTTCGCTCTTAATTGTTTCAGTGACAGGTCGCTGCCCGATGTTTCTCCTTTGAAGAGTTGGCCTCCACCAAAGTTTGAAGTTCTGCGAAGATAGACCTTGAGACTCTCTACTGGACATAGAGAGACATCCTCCTTCAGGGGGCATATTCTCCAAGGGCCCCATCTTTTGGTGGGTAATTCATTTTTGGCGAGAAACGTCGGATCAGGGGAGAGGGTCACTTCTCCTGAATCAGCAAACAGGATGTGTCCCTCTTCTCTTGATAATGCCACTATTTCGCTGACTCGAGCTCCCGAGGCGAGAGCAAATAAAAATATAACTTTCTGAGTCAGATCCTTGAGGGGGCATGAATCATTGTCCAAGTTGGAGGCGAAATGGAGCACCTTGTCTAGTGACCAGGAGATCGGTTTCGGAGGGGGTGCTGGGCGTAGGCGAGCACATGCTTTCGGCAGTTTGTTAAAGATGTCGTTGGACAGGTCAATTTGGAAAGCATATAGAATTGGTCTAGTCAAAGCCGATTTGCAGGTTGAAATCGTATTGGCTGCTAATCCTTGTCCATGAAGGTGAATGAAGAAGGACATACAGAAATCAATGGTGATTTCTTTAGGATTTTTTGCTTTAACAAAGGAGACCCATTTCCTCCAGGATGATTCATATTGCCGTCTCGTGGATTCGGTCTTGTATTCCTCTAGGAAGTCTAGACTTTTCTTCGAGATCCCAAACCTCTTCTTTGCGGCAAGGGAGAGAAAATCATGAGATGAAGGTCCTTGATTTTCGATGATGAAGCGAAGACAGTCGACTTCTGTACTTGTTGAGAGAGAACTGGGCCCGGGAGAGGGATCAGCTTGGGCTGCAGCTCCAGGACCAGGGGGTACCAGTTGCTCCGGGGCCACTTGGGAGCCACTAGGGCCGCTGTCCCTTTGAAGGTTCTCAGTTTGGAGAGGACTTTCAACAGAAGGTTGGTGGGAGGGAACAGGTATATCTTCGACCATCTGTTCCAGTCCAGTGACATGGCGTCCACCGCTTCTGCTTTGGGGTCCTCGTACGGGGCTACGTACAGAGGAAGTTGATTGTTGTCGCTCGTTGCAAAGAGATCTATCTGAAGTTCTGGGACTTGATGAGAGATGAAGGAGAATGATCTTGCGTCTAGAGACCATTCCGACTCTATCGGGTTTGTCCGAGATAGAGCATCCGCTGTCACGTTGCGGAATCCTTGTAGGTGAACTGCAGACAGGTGCCACTTCTTCTTCTCCGCCAGACGGAAGATTGGGAGAAGCACCTGATTTATCTGGGGCGATCTTGAGCCCTGGCGATTGAGACAACGAACTACCACCGAGTTGTCTAGGGTTAGACGGATGTGGATCGAGGGCGGCGGGGATAGCTTCTTCAGAGTAAGAAGGACCGCCATGGCCTCCAAGATGTTTATGTGGAACGTCTTGAATAGTGGAGACCAGGTCCCTTGAGCTTGTTTCAGGTGGGAGTGACCTCCCCAGCCCTCCAGTGAGGCATCCGTGTGGATGTTGAGTGATGGAGGAGGGTGTTGGAGAGGAATGGACCTTTTTAGGGCCATTGCTTCCGACCACGGCTTTAGGAGGCGTCGAAGTCTGTTTGGAAGCCGTCTCTTGAGGTCTCTTCGAGCGATGGATGCCGATCGTCTCCAGACTCCCGCGGCATCCTTTAGCTGTGCACGAAGCACTGGGTTTGTCACTGAGGCGAATTGTAGAGAGCCTAGAACTCGTTCCTGCTGTCGTCTTGAAATGCGTTTGGATTTCAGTAGTCGCTTGACAGACCCTGCTATTTCCTTCCTTTTCTTCTGGGGGATGGAAAGGCGGTGTGACTGAAGATTCCAGTGGATTCCCAGCCACTGAAACTTCTGAGCCGGAGAGAGGCGAGATTTCTTCTCGTTGATCTTGAATCCCAGGTGTTCTAGGTACTGGGTAACTTCGTCGCAAGACTTTGTACACTCTTCGGGCGATGGAGCCCAGACTAGCCAGTCGTCGAGGTAGGCCATCACCTGGACGTTTCTTAGGCGGAGCTGTTGTACTATGGCATCCGCCAGCTTTGTGAAGATCCGAGGGGCCACATTGAGGCCGAATGGCATGGCCCGGAAGGCGTAGCTTTTTCTTTGGAGTCGAAATCCTAGGTAGGAGGAAGCGTGATGGTTCATTGGAATGTGCCAATAGGCATCCGCCAGGTCTATAGAGACCGTGTAGGAACCTTGAGGCAGAAGGGTCCTTATTTGTTGAAGCGTCAGCATCTTGAATTTGTTGTTCTCTATGAACTTGTTGAGGGGGGATAAGTCCAGAATGACTCTGAGCTTGTCTGAGTCCTTCTTGGGAACGCAAAACAGTCTCCCTTGGAACCTGGTGGACTTTACCTTCCTTATCACCTTCTTGTTCAAGAGGTCTAGAACATATTCTTCCAGAATGGGGGTTGATTGTTGAAAGAACCGCTGGAAGATTGGGGGTGGTTGCACCCAACTCCAGCCTAGACCGTTCTTGATGATGCTGTGTGCCCAAGGATCGAAGGTCCAACGATCCTGGAATTGGCGGAGTCTTCCTCCCACCGGAAGCACTTCATTGCTTCTGGTGTCCCGAGGACTTGTTGCCTCGGCCGCTAGCTCCCTTTCCTCCTCTACCTCTGGAGGGACGACGAGAGGCGTCTCTGCTTGCACCCCTGGACGAGCCTCTACCTCTGGCATGAAAGGTAGTGGATGGCTGCTCAAAGGCAGGGGTGAAGACCGGTGACTGTGACAACACCGGTTGGGGGACCAATTGAAAGGTCTGTTGTGGTTGGGCAACCACTTGGGAGGTAGCGGGTCCCGGAAACTGACGTCGTTGTTGACGTTGCTGGGGTTTCGGCTTCTGAGGTTTCCTCTTAGGCTGAGGTCCATCGTCCTGAGAGGTTTTCCTTTTTCTGGACATGCCCCACTTGTGGAGAAGGTTCCTATTCTCCGTGGCGGCTCTGTCAGTTATTTCCTTGACAAGGTCAGAAGGAAACAGGTGCTTTCCCCAGATGTTGGAGGAAATCAGCCTCCGGGGTTCGTGTTTCACGGTGGCACCGACAAACACGAATTCACGACAGGCTCTACGAGCCTTTATGAAATGGTACAAGTCCTTCATTACCGTGAGTAAGTGGGATTTGGCCAGTACCATGTAGTGATCAGGTACTGCTGTGTCACAGGCCATAACTTCAAGTTGGACTTGATGAGAAAGAGATGCCGCAAGCCTCTCCTTCGTGTCTTGTTCCCGGCGAAGGAGGTGATCATTGAGCTTAGGGAGGTCTTCATTAAACTGACGTCCGGCGACGTCAGGATCGAGCCTACCCACGACGAAAGTATGTTGGACATCTTTCCATTGTCTAGTGTCAGGGGGTGTCACGATGGAGAAGGGTCTGCACTCCTCCAGTGCAGGGCAGGGTTTTCCTTCTTCCGCCGCTTTAAGGCATGCAGCTAAGGCCTTTTCCAAAAATGGAAGAATCGCAGTGTCAGGTGCGACATATGTAGGATGCTTCTTGCTCAAGGCAGGAAGCTTAGAGCAGGTAAAGCCCCTGCTCTTAAATGCGGAGGCTAGCATAGCCTGGGCCTTTGCGAGATCGAACACTATCTCTTCTTTAGGTTCGGTCTCCTCCTTCGAGGCAGGTTCGGAACGAAGTCGGACGTAACAGTCCGGGTAGGCCTCGAAGCTTGGGAAGAACTCCACATCTTCCAACGGGACCGTGCCGATCTTGTCACTAACAAAGATCCTGCCGGTCGCAATAACCATATGCTCTGCATACCTCCACGGGTTGGCATGAGAGCAAGCTGGGAGATCCTTGACCGAGATCTTCTTCGTGTCTCTGGATCCAATCATAGACCTGATGGACTCCTGGTTCTCCTTCAGTCTGTCGTCCATGACAGCTCTAATCAGTCGGATCAGTTCTTGGGTAGAAGAGGAAGGATCCGGGGTCGAGGAGGTAGACGGAAGGGACATTTCCGTCGGTGTAGGAGTAGGCGGAGGGATGGACGAGGGAGTAGCTCCAATCTCCGACTCGGTGTATTCCACCTTGTCTTCGTCCTCTTCGGCTCCTTGAGCCATAAGCGTCTTCTCCGTGTCTTCCGAGACGTCAGAGATCTGTTCATCATCCTCGGAATCCAAACGACACTCGTGCATGGACTGAGCCATGACCACATCAGGTTCCACCGTAATTTGGACAGTGGGGATTGCTTCCTTTGGAACCACTGAGTCAGGGGAGGCCTTAGGGAACAACAGGGACCTCAGTTCTTCGGTGGCCAGGTACGGTCCAGTAGCATTTCTCTGAAAACCACGCACCCACTTGCGCAGTTTTTCACGAGCAATGTCTCTAACCTCCGCTGAGGGAGGGTTATGGAAGGCCTCAACTAGGTAGGCCTGGCAGACCGTACATTCCAGTGGATTCCAGAACTTCCAATCCCCTTTCTTGTCTGAGCAAGGGGCGTGAGTCCTGCACGCCGTATGTCCGTAAAACTGCGAGCGTTTCACAGCACAGTAGGCGAAATCGCACTTCATCTGCTCCTCCTGTGGAAGAAAGAGAAAATGAGTATGGGGGAGTCATAGGAATGGCTCTTAAATTAAGTTAATATTAATCATTAATTTTAACTTAAGGAAGGTGTGATGCATAGAGAATGAAACAGTAAAGGAGAACACGCTCCATGCATCTCGCCCGGCTGGTTACCATAGGCTTGGTCCTGGGATAATCCAAATGACCGAGATCATTGGATTTAGTTTCCTAGGATTCCCATTATATTGGAACTCCATGGAAAGCCAAGGACAAGGTTGGGATCGAATTCATTCGGTTCCCAGATAAGAGCCAGAAGGCCTCATTAAGGGTAACTGCTTCTGGCAACCAGCCGCGCTAAGATGCACATAGCATGCTGGAAATAGAAGAATGCAAAGAGACAGCATGATCACTAATAGAGCAGTACTAGGTACTGATCTTAGAAGCAAAGCAGCTTATCTATTTGCAAGGTAGGGCTATCTTAGTCTTATGATAGCTACAGAGAGGGGGTGCAAGTATTCTTGACGCCTCCGGGGCATCCGGCAAGCCGCCGGCACGCCGGAGCTCGCTCCAGCATAGATTCTGGCACTAGAACAGACAATTTTCAAAGTCAGTTAGATACCAGGATGGCGGCCGCCGGCACAACGGCGGCACGCCGGCAGGGAGCGGCGGCTCCGGCAGCCGGAGGATGCCGGATTGGTGACTGGGGTAAGGATGGTACAGGTAGTATCGGATTGCCGGCAGTATATGCCGGCACTCCGGAGATCGACCGGCAAGCGGACGATTAGATAGGAGTAGGAGAGCTGCCGGTAGTAGCCGGCGGCAGCCGGCAGTCCCTCGGTACACGGGGGGCTGGCGGCAAGGGTAGGGAAGTCACCAAGAGGGAGGCAGGTATTGCCGGCAGTAGAGGCGGCAAGAGACCGGCACCCGGATAGATAGAGAGACAGGGGGAGGGGGGAAAGGATGCAGGAAGTACCGTCAGGGTTCCAGACATCCCTCCCCCTCCCTGAGGGGGTGTACCCATGATAGAGACAGGCTCTAGCATCCATAAGCAGGGGTCACTAGGGACCGGGAGCAGGTAGCCCAAGGGAGGACTAGGGAACACCCAAGAGGGGGGGGGGGGGGGGAGACTCCCCTATGCAGAGCTACACTAGTAACTAACCTTATAGGACACTATGAAGGTATATGTACCAGAGCGGACAGCACAGGGAAGCTCGGGTAGCCCTACTCATCCACCCTAAGGAGGATTTGTAGGACAGGGGACAGATGAGTATAAACTAACCTAAGCATAGGCTAGGCTATACAAGAGATAGGTGGGGAGGGAGAAGAGAGGGGTCTTCCCAGGAAGGGTTTCTGTACCAGAGCGGCCACAAAGGGAAGGGAGGACACTCCCTAACCTAAGATTAGGCTGATCGGCTAAAACGGTGCAAGAGTACAGTTTCAGCATGGAACAGAGAAACCTTCCTAACCCGGCCTAGATCAGGGCTAAAAGTCCTGAACTAGGCAAGGAAGAAGACGTATCGCTATCGCAGGAAAGTCGTAGACTATCCTAGCCATAGAGGTAGGCTAGCCTAACCTCACTCTCAGACGCAATCCTAAAGGGGGTTCATTCCTTTAGGGAGGACTGAGAGGCGATATAATACTCTATTAGACAATAAATCCCTTTACTCAGAAAAGGGATCAAGGCTAAATAGAGGGAGTGCCAAGGCAGGGGATGAAGGAAGCATATAGGGGTCCTAAGGTTAGGTTAGGCTAGAAAGAATCACTGACTAGCCTATCCCCTATATGGTCCCTGAAGGCGAAAACATTTGCATCACTAGTCAAAAGTATTGTAAAATAATAATGCCACTATCTTCATAACTTAGTCTAGGATCACTGATAAATCATGCATGAACACTTATATATAGGCTCCTGGCCTGGGGGCTATAGTAGCCGACTGGTATGAGGTCAATCGATGACCGATAAAAAGCGTCTAAACACGATATAAAAGTTCCTAGCTATGAAGACTAAATAAACTAATGTATTCGATTAGTATAATGCCGGAAGCGTTGTTGTGGCTAACTAAATAAGACATGCAAAACAACAACGACGCCATAAAATGGCGGGTCCGGTAGAGGCACAGCTCTGCCACAAAACATCAATTATTTCGCGAAATAATATTTACTTTACGGCCAGAGCTTAATTAAACAATACTGGAACCTTGTACTCAACTTTCCAGAAGAAGGCGAGGCTGAAGGTAACGACATAGCGAAGATGCAAAGCGATAAAGTTCACACAAGGGAAAATCCGTCTAAGTAGGGCAGCTACTAAACAAAGGATAAAGACGCGCGTGACGTCATTAGAGCAATGGCGTCCGTTTGTTTACGTCTCGAGTATCAGTAGTAGCCACGAGTGAGATTAGCTGTGGAACGGCTCCCAGCTATTCTCAGCCCTTACACACCGAAGCGTTAACTCTGTTCGGGGTGGAGATAGCTATGTGGCACGACCAGACATGCGTGTCCCCTGTTGTATTACGATGTCTTAAAGGGAAACCTTTGAGATACTCGCTCCAGAAGTTAGAATTCTGTGATAACCTGTGGTTAAATTCTCTGGGAATATCTTAGTAGTCTTATACCCAAGGAAGCTACCAAACAGGAACCTTCCATCAGGACGCCATGGCTTGAGCCCAAAAAAAAGATTTATAAGGTCTTTTTTTTTTAATAACTCTTCCAAGTTCATTATAGGCATTCTTTATGCTTAGATGTCAGTTTTCGAGATTTATATGTATATATATATATATATATATATATATATATATATATATATATATATATATATATATATATATATATATATATATATATATGTGTGTGTGTGTGTGTGTGTGTGTGTGTGTGTGTGTGTGTATGTATAAAACATATTGATGTTATTTAGGTGATCTTGAGTCAGCAAGTACAGTTGTAAAGAAAGGCTGAGGGAAAATAGGATACTTGTCGCTGTATTAATGTTAATCTCTTAATCTGCCTTTATTGTTGTTTTCATAGGTTTTCGACTTGTCTCTATAGAGTGCTTCCTTCAAGGAAAAATGAACTAAGTGTTTACGCTCAGACACAATAGCTTCAACCTTTTCAATACAAGAATTTACGTTTCCTAATCTAATTACCTGACTTCTATCCTTCAAGTAATCATGAAACCAGAAAGTATCAATGTAATGTTCCAGAAAAGATCTACACAATTCATTATGGTTGACGCTATCAAATGCCTTTGATAGCTCGCATAAAATTAATATGGAAACTTTCTTTTTATCAATGTTTTTTTTATAAATTTCATCAGTTAATTTCATCGAAGCTGATTCTATTGATAGACCTTTTTTCTAGATGCTCCATTAATTGATAACATTCGATCTTTTCTATTACTTCGATATTACCGGAAGGATAGAAGCCGGTCTATAATTGCCAGGGTTGTCTATGTCATCTTTCTTGTGAAGAGGGTCTACTGAGGGTTGTTTCCAAATAGAGGGATATTTCCCAGTTACAATCGATATATTTATGATTACCGTGATATAATATGCAATAACTATAAGAGAATCTTTTAGAAAGCTAGTAGGAATACTATCTGTCCCAAATTCATTGCTACCATTCAAATTCTTATCTGTTAATATTATTGTTTCTACTCTAACCGGTTGTGGTCTAAACAATTGTATATCATTATCAGAATTAGTTTGAGCGGTGCAAATATCTTGATTTTCGTACTTTTGTTGAATTTCTTGCGTTTCTTTCATAAGGTTTTTTTTGCTCACACTAGCAAAGTATTGGTTAAATTGATTTGCATTAGTTTTTGGGTTGCGGTACTCATTTTTTCTATTTGTTTTAGTAGGTACAATATTATTCATAATTTTCCACGTTTTCCAGATTTACTATTCTTGATCTTATCTTTTTTATAATTAGCGCGGGCAGTCTGCAACCTAGAATTGACAAGTTATTTCATTTGCTTATACACATTGCTCAGGTTTTCATCATGTCTATTTTGTTTGAGCCTTCCTTGTATTTTGTCGCTTTCAATCATACTCTTTTTAAGATCATTGTCAATCCAAGGCTCGCCTGGCTGGGTCTTCTTAATAATAATAATAATAATAATAATAATGTTTATTGGACAAAAAATATTTACATTCTTATTTCCCTTCGTGGTAATTGGGGCACATTTGTTTAAAGCACTAACATACACTTTATTGAAAATTCCTGTTTGAATGTCTGTATCATCTGTGTGAGCGATTGTATCAAACTAATTTCTGATCTAGCAATGCATTGCACAACAAATCGTCGGAATAATATTTTAACACACCTGGAGGTTACAGTGACTGGTTTACGCTTTGGCTTCTTAATATCTATAATAAATGAAACATGTTCATGGTCAGCTGCAATACTTATAATAATTAAAATCTATACGCAATCTATGTATTCCCTGCGAGTTATCTGATATATATATATATATATATATATATATATATATATATATATATGTGTGTGTGTGTGTGTGTGTGTGTGTGTGTGTGTGTGTAATTGTAACTTCAAAGTTGTGTTCGTGTAGTCTACATATTCAATGATTATAAGTCAGTTGACACCAAGGTTCAGGCAAGGATTTACACAGCTGGGCCAAACCTCTTGGGCTGACCTATAAGATAGGTTTCTGGAATGACTCGAGGGCGGATTAGCCAAATGATCCAAAAGGCAAATCTCAAGGGATTGACAAGGTTTGGATGGTTAGAATAACAACACCTGGTTTACCAGTAGGCCTAGGGAAATTTGGTCCGTTGAAGAAACGGATATTGTTAAACAAAAAATAAGGAACTACAGTATATGATACATACTTTGAGGATAGTGTATAGCAATAAGTATTCTTTTTTCGGTTTTTATATAGAACATCCATTTCTTGGAGTTGGTGTCTAAAATATTTCCATTAAATGATTAGGTACTCTTTACACTCGGCCAGTGATGAAATTCGAGTTACAGCATAATTTTTCTATGTAGGTTTCCAAAAAGACAGAAATAGAACGTCCTATGGCGCCTTTTATCTGCCAGGATACGTGTCACACAAAGAACGTTCACCCCCAAATACCAAATAGACCATACTCCTGCTTAGATTATCAATACCCACGCGGCTGCTACATGCCAATTTAGGCGATGTCCCCTGTGGTGCTAAATGTACTTTTAAATTTCGGAAACGTTTAAAGGCCGACAATAACCATTTTAATCTGTGTACGGCTTTAACCTCCTTGGTGAATGGTTGGTTCCTGGGAACAATATACTAAATCTCTTGTTGGACCCTTCTGGGGATTATCCCTTACTACAGGACTTCCGCACTTTTAATTTTCTTGTTTTTGTGTGTATCTATTTGCATGTAGTATATTTGTAAATTTCAAGCTTGCAGAAGTATTACCATTTGTTGATATATATATATATATTATATATATATACATATACATATATATATATATATATATATATATATATATATATATATATATACATATACATATAATATATATATATTTATATTTATACATACATACATACATACATATATATATATATATATATATATATATATTCATTTATATATATATATATATATATATATATATTCATTTATATATATATATATATATATATATATATATATATATTCATTTATATATATACATATATATATACATATATATACATACATATATATACATATATATATACATATATATATACATATATATACACATATATATACATATATATATATATACACATATATATACATATATATATATATATATATATATATATATATACACACACACACACACACATATATATATATATATATATATATATATATATATATATATATATATACACACACACACAGAATGAGTATATGTAAGCAGATAGAGAACGTGATATAAAATATACATGGGTTACACTCTTTTGTCTCCATTAAAAGTATTCATGGGGATGGGAAAAACCAAAGGTGAGTAAAAACAAAGGACCATTTCTTTTCTTTAATTTCAATGGAGGAAAAATGCTTCAAAGCTACCATGAAAATTTGATCATTAACAAATTCAATTAATCATTTACAAAGTAAAATTATTCCACTGCAAAATAAAAAATGTAATAATAACTTTGTTCATCCCAAGTATCTGACATAGCTAAAAGGCACTTGAAAATATAATTGAGCTCCCTTTAAATCTGTTTATTTCTATAAAGCTCGTTTTTGTCATTTACATTGGATGTCGTGAAACGGTTGATACTGTAGATTTCAGTTTTCTATCAACATATAAACTCCACAAAGCTAAAGGTTGAAAAAGAAAATATTTCCAATTTCAAGTAACATTTCATCACTGAGCAAAACAATAGATTGCGAAAACTTTTATTTCCTAGCATGCGCTTGGGTAAAATGTGAATGAGTACAAAATAGAAGAGAAGCTTATAATAACCATTTCTCTTTTTCCCAAATTTTACTCATTTTGCACATAGAAAAGGACAGATATTACAAATAAAGTAGTTCACGCCCTCAATTTCACTTTGACCTATTTCGAACTGTCTGCGACAGGGGCACAACACCTTACAAAGGGGACACTTTCTCATGAACTTTGGTAGATCATCACCTTTTAACTTTTGTTTTCTGATTTTTTCTACTTTGGTCAGGTATTCCGGCTTTTCATTCACTTCAGCGTCAGGTAAGTTTCCGTTTTGACATCGAGGTTTTTTTCTATCATTGAGTCTAGGGGAATGACGCGATCCCCGGGAAGGGCCGGGTCTTTGGGGGTTATGGAGTTCATTGGAACCATAAAATCCTTTTGCACCTGCGGGAGGAGTAGGCCCTCTTTGGTCATGACACGGTCCTTGTGAACCCGAAGGCGCTGGGGATTCAGGAAAATTTTGGGAATCTTGAAATCCTTTGGAATCATGACTTTTCTTTGAAGTAGAAAGTGCTCGGCTCTCTTGACGGGGATGCTGAAGATTTGATGGTCCTTCTGGAGTTTTGGGAAATTCCCCAGGACTGGTCCCTTTCATTTTCGGTTTCATATTTAAGAGCAACTGTTTCGGTCTTATGTGTAGATAGTCCTGTGGAGACCACTCGTACCTGTGTCGAATGAAATAGTAAGCTTATAAAGGATTTTATCAAAGATCAGATTATACGAGTAAACATAATGTAATTGTAAGGAAAGCATAAGCAATGATGTCAGGATATTACCATCGACTCAACTTCTTTTAACTAAACAAAAAGACAATTCTAAAAAGTAAGCCAATTATAAAGATTTTCACAAATACCCTACCAAAGAGTCTGGTGTAATAAATCTATACCTTTTGCTGCTCTATGAGAATGATTTTCTTGACCAAATGATTAAGAATGCAAACATGTTACACCAATAACTACATAAATAAATACTGGGAAAACAATCTATATTGAGTAACAGTATAACAGCAGTAGATTCTCGAATAATACAAGTCAAACGTAAGGTCGAAAACACAGAAGACAAGGAAAGGGCCAATAAAAAAAAGTGGATTTTTGAGGGCAAAGGGTTACAAGTTACTGTTCAAACTCAAAAGCGAAAGTAAAATATGGGCACAACGATGCCAAATGGGAGGAATGGTAAATCCAGAGATGGGTCTGGCATCAGAAGGTAAATCTAATATCATATATAGGAACAACGCCTACAAGGATGATTTTAAAAAGAAGGAAAAAAGAAAGAGGGTAAAGCGTAACACCAAAAACAGGAAGACGTATAACGAGTGCAACATTTATTATGGAAAAGGAAGGGGGGAATAAATAAATAAAATAAGATCTATGGAGGAGATAATGAACAAAACTAAAGCCACAATTTGTCTGACTGAAACGCATTTAGGGGAAAACACCAGAAATTAGAAGATGTAAAGTTACGAGAATAATAGAAACACTAAAGGAGGGAGTACTGATAAGAATTCAAGAAATGGAAAATGAGCAGTTAAGTGAATGGAGAGAATAAGACCCATGAAGCACTTTGGATAAAAGTGAACAATGATCGCATCAAAATCAGATTTTGAGTATTGTACGCTCCACAAGATAAACAAAAAGTACCAAGAAGGAAAGGTAAGAAATGTATAACAATAAAAAAAGTCAAGAAAGCAGATAAGAACTGAGAAAAATAATTAATAGTGGGACATTTTAATTGTAAAGTAGGAGAGGAAATAGTGGGAAATAAAACAACTTTCAGTAAGTGGAAGGATGCTTGTAGCCTACAGCTGGTAGAAAATAAGTTTAAGTATTCTTAATACACATGAAAACTGTAGCAAAAAGTGGACGAGAAGTAAAAATGGAAAACATACAATTACAGACTATGTAATAATTGGGAAAGACGATGAGAGAGGAGTTAAAACGAGAAGTAACTCCCTAGAGAAAAACAGATATAAATACAGACTCAAATCACAATGCCATGATAACTGAAATCAACTGGTGAACGAGAAATAAGCAAAATATCCAGGAGAAGAGTTCTGGACTTGGAACATTTTGAAGAAATGACTGAACCCGCAAGAAAATCGAAAATCATCCAAGGTAGGGGGACGAAATGCAGTAGGTAAGTCCCTAAAAAGTTATAAAAATGAAGAATGTTGATGTATCATTATTATTATTATTATTACTATTATTATTGTTATTATTATTGTTACTTAGCTAGTTTTATAGTTGGAAAAGAATAAGCCCTATTGCTCCAACAGAGAAAAATAGGCCAGTGTGGAAAGAAAACGAGGAAATAAATAAACTACAAGAGAGGTACTGAACAATTAGAATAAAATATTCTAAGAAGAGTAGCAACATTAGATTATAGATTTCACAAATAAACTATGAAAACTTGAAACAAATAAGAGGAAGAGAAATAATATAGATTAAGGTAGTAGGTTGGCCAGGGCACCAGCCACCTGTTGAGATACTACCGCTAGAGAGTTGTGAGGCCTTTTGACTGGCCAGACAGTACTACATTGGATCCTTCTTTCTGGGTACGGTTCATTTTCCCTTTGCCTACACATACACTGAATAGTCTGGCCTATTTATTACATATTTAATGTTACTCTTCTTGAAATATTTTATTTTTCCTTAAGTTTCCTTTCCTCACTGGGCTATTTTCCCTGTTGGAGCCACTGGGCTTATAGCATCCCGCTTTTCCAAATAGGGTTGTAGCCTAGCAAGAAATAATAATAATAATAATATCAATAATAATAATAGTGTGTTCGAGCGTACCTTCAAACAAGAGAACTCTAACCCCCAAGACAGCGGAAGGCCATGGTACAGAGACAATGACACTACCCAAGACTAAATAACAATGATTTGATTTTTGAGTGTCCTTTCGTTGAAAAGCTACTTACCATAACTATAGTCTTTCTCTCTACCCTTACAAAGAGGAGAGTAGCCACTGGAGAATTACATCGCAATAGTTAATCCCTTGAGCGAAGAAGACTTGTTTAGTAATTTTAGTGTTGCCAGGTGTATAGGGACAAAGGAGAATGTGTAAAGAATAGGCCAGACTATTCGGTGTATGTGTAGGCAAAGAAAATGAGCCGTAACCAGAGAGAGGTATCCAATGTAGTATTGCCTAGACAGTCAAAGGATCCATTAACTTTCTAGCGGTAATAACTCAACGGGTAGCTGGTGCCGTGGCCAACCTACTACCTACAACGGAATATGAAAATGAAAATAAAGGTCAGATTGAAGGAAAATGTACAGAAAACAGAAGACTCCATGAAATTAAAAAAAAAAAAAAAAAAAAAAACTAATAAACAAAAAAAAAAAGTGTTGTGAATGGAGCACCTTTCTGGGATTTAAAAAAAATGATAGATGGTCTACGATGTGTACTATGACTGCCATCAGAAATAAGAGAAAGACTATTAAAGAATTGAGTAAGATGACATATAAATTAAATGGTAAAGTTAAACGATAATTAAAAGTCCTGTCGGATATTCAGAAGAAACCAACATAGAAGGAAATGCAAGACATAGAACATCTCCTTTTCATGAGGGAGCGCTGTCCTTTACTTGCTTGAATTTTGAAGTGCTTTTCATTACTTGCCCTAACTATGGAGTGCTTTAACAAGTTGTTTTGCTCTGATCGTTTAGTTGCGACTGTAATACAATTTCCTATTTGAGGTCGTTGTAACTGTTAAATCATTTGTTTTTCTTTTGTTTTCCTATCTTTTAAGCTATGAATTTCGGTTTGTTCAGTTATTACAGTAGAGTTTCCCAACATGGACCTTACTTTATACAAACAAATTATCAAGCTATTATTTGGCGAGGACTTGCTTCCTGTAATTAGCTGAATGAAGGAGCAGATTCTTTTGAGAAACGAAGTGAAATGCCCTCGGTGTAAAACCACAATGAAGTGAGCTATAATCGTTCATCAATTTAAGATAAATATGTCTAAAAGTGAAAAGTTAAAGAATGTAGCAAATTTGAGTACTATGAATTAATTCATAAAGATTCGTTTTTTATCGCTCAAAACCTTCTTTGCAAAAGTGGATTTAAGCTATTTTCTGCATGTGTCAGGATTTGAATGTGTTGCACAGCGTACAGTTTTTTTTTTTTTTATGTTTCAAGTGAGTTATTGATATGTACATTTTTCCGTGAAATCTGCGAAAAACATTCTGATTGCCCAGGGAAAACAGCAAATTGATGAAACTTGCTTCAGTCACAAACCAAATCGCCACTGGGGACGTGGTCCGCAGAATCCATTGGGGTAGTTGGCTCGTCTTCATCACCAGCATCGGTTATGTATAGTCAAGTCACGCAAATGCAGACTTTATCCCCTATAATTAGTTAAGAAGTGTTGCCAGGAATAACTATTCACAGCGATTAATTTTAAGCATATTAAACATATAGAGGGACCTAGGACTCGGTCATTTAACAGTTGATCACTCGTTAGTTTTTATTGATAGGACTACCGGTGTTCACATACAATCAATAGAAAGCAACAGGAATAAACACACACTACATATAATACGAAGCAGAAGATAATTTTTTAACGCTTACACGAAAGATATACCAAAAATGACAAGTTTATATAGATTTTGTGAAACTATTGCAAGTCAGCATTGTTTGGATTAAATTCTTCATCTTTTTAGACATATCCAATAGGACTTTATATATGTTGTGTATCAATTATGATTTCAAATTTTCAATAAATATTTTCAAAACTATAATGAGTCTTAACATTCAGCTTCCTACTGTATACTTGACTAAATATAGGAGTGTTTTTCTGTTAACTTCCTCTAATTTTGGGGTAATGTAGGTGCTTATCTTTACTTGTTCCAATTGTCACGGACAAAGTTAATGCTATGAGAAGACGGTAACCCTGATTTATGTAGATGTTGTAATGTTCACTGGTAACAAAAAATACATAGTAGAAAGAGCCATAAACAACTGCAGCACTTTGGAAGAACTATAGAAACTTACTTTTAGCACCAAATTCACAGGAGTCAGCGGTGTTAGTAATAAGACACAAAACAGAAGTGAGAAAGGTTAATGGAGTGGTTAGAGTTGGAAGGAAAGAAACAGTTATGGAATATAAATACTTGGGTGAACGGTACTAAAGGGAGAACATATTCTTATATTCTTAGCATAAGTAAAAGAGAACCAAAAATAGAATACATGGTGAAATAAGTTAGGAAGTATGGAGACAGTAACAGAGTAGGAGATTTGACATTGCTGGTGAGATTAAAGATTTATGAAACAGTAATAGTACCTGCAATATTTGCAAAAGAAAAAAAAAATCAGGAACAAGTGGTTATACATTATAAGATTAAAAAAGGAATGTTTGAACAGGTTGCAACCACACCTTATTGAGGGTTGATAGCAGAAACAGGAATATGGTTAGTTCAAAATAAAATAGAGAGTATAAAAAGATGATGCTCTTTCATAACATCATATCAGATGATAAACGTCTAATTAAGAAAATGGTGGAAGACCAAATAAGGGAACCATATTGGGAATGCTGGAGAAAGTCTAATAGAAATATGCAAAAAAAAAAAATATATATATATGTATATACACAGTATTAAGATAGGAAATAAGAAGTTATAAACACCAAGAGCTCAAGATGGAAATAGGAATTAAAGTGGTAAATAAAATTTTTAAAAAATAGAAGAAAAGAAAGCAGGGTATTTGTTTACAAGACCACGCTCTCTATACTGTCTACTTTTTTATGATTTAAAACAATTCGCCACATGGAAAACAAGTTAGAATTAAAAGATACTATCAAAAAAAAAAAAAAAACTAGCCTGGTTTTCCTCACTATTCAAAATATTTACCAAATTAAAAGTAAAGTAATTACTCGAAAGTGTTCCATTAAAATATAAAATTCACAAATAGTGATACTTTTGAGTAACTACTCCAATCTTAATTTAGTATATGTTAAATGTACGCTGGGGGAACAGGCGTCTATGTACCGTTGGCTGTTATGTACCACCGGCTTCTATGTACCATGCATGGCTGCTATGTATCTAGCTGCTATGTACCATGCATGGCTGCTATGTACCTCAAATAGAATTAACACATAAGTACCTTTTAAACTTGTTCGTACCCCTCTTGTTCAACTTTTATGTGTCCACAGTTTTATAAAGAAGGATGAAATTTTGAAACCGTTTCCATTGTGCTTTGTCCTAATGTCAAGAAGAAAGAACAAGGACTACGTAGCTGCCCTAAGAAAAATCACTGAGTTAACACCAACATCAGTTTATGAGGTACTGGATTTTAAGAAAGCACTATGGTCGGCAGTGCGAGTGTGCCTTCCCGAGGCTTTCATTCATGGCTGCTGGTTTCACTAGGCCCAAGCAGTGTACCGAAGAGTAAAAACACTAGGTCTACAAATGCCTATATTAATCAACTCGCTGTAAGACAATTCATTCAGCAGTTAATGGCGCTGCCAAACTTTATATATATATATATATATATATATATATATATATATATATATATATATATATATATATATATATATATATATATATATATTCTTTTATTTTGTATTAATGCAAGGTCACCAATGGATAACAATTTTCATTAAAAAATACTCTTTCTAATGACGGCCGAAGTGACTAGGGTGGTTGGTCCGAGTTGCCCGAAGTGACTAGGGTCAGAGGCCGAATTGACTGGGGCCATACTGGTTGAGGGCCGTAGTGACTGGCAACCCTCTAGCCATCCACTTCCTGATCAACGATTTAAAGATCTCATTACTTATTATGATAAAATATGGATTAGGAATGAGATGCATCCCCCACATTCTTGGGGCTGTTACAAACGCCCTGTTCAGACTAACAACGATGTAGAAGGGTGGCTCCATGCGATTAACTGAGTAGCAAAAACCAATTCCATTAACATGTACTTCTTAATTAGTATTCTCCATGATGAAGCCAGTAGAATTCCCATCATTGCAAAACTAGTTAAACAAAAGAAAATGCACAGATACCAATGGAAGACTGCTGTCGAAAAGCAAATTGCCTTTGATACCTCTGAATGAAATATGAGAACAAATTCATATCAACATCAGACTTTCTAAACCACTGTGCCAATCTGATGGATCATGTAGATGAATAAGAATGTATCAACAATGTAGCATGCTGAATTCTATTGCTTGACAACTTTCAATTATTGTATGCAATTTTGATATGTTTATTATTATTGTATGTTTTTTTTGTTGATGGTTGTGTTGTTTGGATGAAATATGACAACAAACATTGTATTAACAATATGCAATGTTTATGGTTTTGTGTTTTATCTCCTTGTGTGTTCTTATTTCCTTACTTGGTATCTGGTACATAGTAGCCTTGTTTGGTGCATACAAGCCAAAGTAGTGGTACATAAGAGCCAGTACATAGCAGCCCAACAATGGTACATATAAGCCAAACAAGTGGTACGTAGGAGCCGGTACATAGCAGCCGACGGTACATAGCAGCTAGCATTCTACGCTGGCATCACGAACTTCTGTTTGGTTGATTATGTTAACGATGTCGGTTCCAGGTCGTTTAGTGAGCAAACTAAGCTAGTTTTATATATATATATATATATATATATATATATATATATATATATATATATATATATATATATATATATATATATATATATATAGTATTTTTATAATTCTATCTTGTTTCCCATGTGATAAATTGTTTTAAATTATGAAAAAAGTAATAGAGGAAAACAATAGCCATGCATAATTAGGCAGTATATAGAGAGCGTAGTCTTGTAAACAAATACCGAAAGGAGAAATGACCAAGCCGAGGTTTATAAAAAGTAATGACAGAGGCGATTGCATTGGGGAACTTGAACACTAAGGAAGCAGTAACAGTAATGAAGGCAAATTTAAATATGATAGACTTTAAAATTATAGAAACAGGATCATAAAGGATAGAGGGGGGGAGGGGTTGTTGTGTAGTGAAGGTAACGATACAACAGCAATGTTTTGCTGTAAAGATTTAAGAGAATTTAGAATCACCAACCAAAGATGTTTCCCGATATATTGAGACAGGCTATGGAAACAAAAGTAAGCAAGCTGTGCTGCCTGTGTCGGAGGTAACTAATGACAATGAACTTCCTGCAGATTGCTTTGCACCTACTGTACGCGTCTAGTAGTGTGCCCACAATCATAGTGCTGTGGAAAGCAACGAGTAACATGAAACCTGAACTACAATATGGAAAAGTGAATAAGGTGAACATTGCCTCACGATTCAAAACAAGCCTTTTATGAACCAGTCACCAGTGACGTGATATTTTTACCTTGGCCGAAGAGAAATAATAAAACAAAAAGGTTGAAACCGCCTTACCTTCAGCTCTTGTAATTCAACGTCTTCTTCCAGTCAAAATGAACTTGTTGTTCCGAGCTTTGCTTTGGTCACGAAATGGGACGACTCTCTATCACCTTACGAAGCTCAACTGACCTGACCTCGCCCGACGACAAGAACTTATAGAGACAGTGGTTGTTATCCTAAGCTAGCCTTGTTCTACCGAAAACATTTAATCCCCTTGGTACCACGTGATGGTGGAAAGGGGTTGAGCTCCTCTGGTAGTGCTGGCGGATAGCCTGAGAGCGAGATAAGAGTTCCCAGCAGCGTTGCCAGATACTTTGACATAAACAACAACAACAACAACAACAACGACGACGACGACTACGACTACTGCAATGATAATGACAATAATAATCGTAACATATGAAAGATTTTAATAAACTATTCAAAACTTGTTATTAAAGACTTGACAAAAAGAAAAGGAAAAGAAAAACAGCACGAATAGATGTTCGGTAAAACAACAACAACAACAACAACAACAACAACAACAACAACAACAACAACAATAATAATAATAATAATAATAATAATAATAATAATAATCGTTATATGATGAAAGAGTTTATGTAAACCTTCCGAAAAGTTTGTAAAAATTTAACGGAAAAAATATTAGTAACGAGTAGATGCTCGGAACAACAACAACAGCATCAATAATAATAATAATAATAATAATAATAATAATAATAATAATAGAGTGAAATCATGAAATAAACAATGGTTGTTGGAAAATAAGAATGCTGTGCAGGCAGAGTAACTGAAAAATTGACTAAACGAAAATATTTGGCAGTCTTTCTACAGTCCAATGAAATATAAACGAGAAAAATAACGTTAATTCAAATGAAGTGACATAAAACGTGAAAGAAGAGACACAGGACTGTTGGATCAACGTTATATCACAGCAAGTAATGTTCCGAGGGTATGAATAATCCTAAATTAGTGTAGTAATGATCACCTACAGCTGCAATGTACGGTAAGAAAACGTGGTTTTAGAAAGAGAAAACTACGTGAATAGCTGAAAGGTTACATATACTTGTAGAACGAGGAATAACACTTGGCAGGTTAAAAATAAACATCTACACATCAAAATATTGTGGGTCATTATGAAGGGAATGTTATTCTTTTAGAAAAAGAATTGGGTATTCCAGCCATATCAAAGTGTAGCTACTCGTAGTCTGAAGACTTTGTTAGCTGTAACCTACATTCACTTCTTCTGGGACGCCCATTATATATTGAATGGGAAAATTGCTTCAACTTCGTTTGATTAGCTGTGACATATATTGTTGATTCCAACCCAAGGGTAGCATTTTCTACATTTTAGAAAGCACATTGTTAGTTTAGAACCTTACCATATGTATTTGACTATAACGTGAGCCCTAAAGCTTCTGAATCTAATAAGCGAGTGTTAATACTGTATATCGAATGAATCTAAATATAATAACTGTGATACTGCATTAACATTTACTATACATCACGGGGATTTGTCCATCATACCATATTGACTTTGCCCGTCGTGTCAAAACATTATATTAAAAAAAAAAAAAAAAAAAAAAAAACTTATGAGGGTAACATACACTTACTGCAGGCCTACATAATGAATACGAAGATATCCACGTTTTCTGCCTTATCAGTTGAAGTATTTCAGTTTGAAATTATTTGAAAGTAAATGCAATTATAATATATATATATATATATATATATATATATATATATATATATATATATATATATATATATATATATATATATGTGTGTGTGTGTGTGTGTGTGTGTGTCTAAACAAAATTCAAATTCATGAAGAACTAAATTACTGCAACTAAAGTACGACAGAGAGTAAGCTACGTTTGTGTAGGCCAGGATTAATAGAGTACGTAGGCCTACTTGTCAACATTGATCCTCAGCAAGTGTTAGGCTGGATAGACCATTACTGCAAAACACTACCAAACAAAAATTATTTATAAGATTTAATCAAATTAGATCCGCACATCATATATATTTTCACCGATGTACTTCTACGTGAGTTTAAGTGTATGTATCTGCTAGAGTGCAGTGCAAATTCACCTATGTGTACTCGGTTATTTTTTGTTTGTTATTGAAAAGTAGTTCAGAAATGGTCACTGGAAATCAGAGTTGTTGTTTATAGAGAAATATTTAAAGTGAAACAAAATAAATAATTACATTCAGGTTTATCTTGTTTCGATATTCTAAATATGAGAGAGAGAGAGAGAGAGAGAGAGAGAGAGAGAGAGAGAGAGAGAGAGAGAGAGAGAGAGAGAGAGCAAATCAAGGTCAAACCTACGTTCCCCGGAAAAAGCAAGGTAATCCTCCACAACCTCACAATCAAATTAAATTCAGACGTCCCACAGTTGTATGATCACAACATCTGCTATGAAGCTTACCTCAAGCACAATTCTTGTTACAGCTTAAACGTCTTTTGCTCCTGAGGTTCGTAAACTACTTTATTGTCCTTCTGCACGCGGTTATAGCATTTGCTGTGTATATTATAGTCAAACCATTTTAGGAGCGAACTCGGAGCGGCGTTGCCAGTTCTCTTGGGTTATTTTCAAAGCCCACTTGGCTTGACCGATTTAAAGTATGGGCGGGCCAAGAAGAGGAGAAAAGGGTCAGCTCATAAATCCTTCACCCGGATTTGAACGGTCTAAGAATATAATCCTTTAATGTGATACTCTCTCCAGAATGCTTCCTTCGCTCTTTGTGTTTACAACCACGGGTGACAAGTTGAAACTGTTAGACAAAACAAAAAGCAAAATTGTTATAAAAAGATTATCATACTAACAGAAATAATCTTAATTTTGATATCATACTAACAGAAATAATCTTAATTTTGATATCATACTAACAGAAATAATCTTAATTTTGATTTTGATATCAAATAAATTCATTTCTCAATTCCCATTGATTATTAAAAGACAGGATTTTTTTTACAAAGGATTTAATTAAGTATGTTTAATATGGTGTATTTACATTGGTGATAGTATTGTTTTAGAATTTATTTAATCAATCGAATTTTCTTTTTACAACAAATGTTGAGTTAGCAAACGTGGTTATGGTGACTTCGTCAGATGAAATTAGTTCTATCACAAAAGATTCAATGAATTACTTCATTCAGACGTCATTTTAATGTCTTCCTTTATAATGTTATCAGTATGCTTAATACCCTTGACCCAATTTTCCTTGCAAATCTGCAATAAAATAGTTTTTTATATGTTGGTTGCATCTGTGACACGTTTGATTGCTTGGTCAATTACAAATTTAACAGTTTCATTGTTTTAGAACAGAGAATTGGTTTAATGTCTTGCTTACTCGCAAGTTTCGTAAATCCTTGGTAATCCCGCAATTCGAGTCGGTATATATATATATATATATATATATATATATATATATATATATATATATATATATATATATATATATATATATATATATATATATATATATATGCTCACGGCAGAGGCGCATTGGCATAGCAAATAGCCGCATTTTCTTTTTCAAATGAGGTACAAAACAAATTTCGATTGGGTGAAAAGAAAAACCCTTCATCTTTTTTTATTTTTTTATTTTTTTCCTATATCTGGTTACATCTTTGATGTCTCAAGGACATAGTAAATATAATATGAAAGAAACAATGTCAAGGTCAAAACAAATTCAAATAAAAATACATCGTAGACATAAACTATTGTTTAATTACTGTGCATCCATACTTAACATTAAAAATGGTGTAACGTTTGGACATACATGCATTCACAAATTTGCTTTTCAATATAGGGAAAAAAATCTAATTGTACAACATATGATGCAATTAAATGGTGCTGGTTTAGTATGTGGCCTACCTTTTTTATTCTGTTTAGTATGTGGCCTACCTGGCTTGTCAGGTTAGGTTAGGTTAGGCCACATACTAAAACATAGAATTTCGTAGGCCATATTCGAAAGGTAGGCCACATACTAAACCGGCACCAATTAAATTTTCATACAATTTAGTGGTTGAAACCTTAAGCCAGCTTTTCTAATGTACTGTTCTCTACTAATGTTCATCGTCTCATATCTAGGCCTTTTAAATATTCCACCTTTTGTTTTTTCCTCACGACATACTGTCGCTGGATTATTGACACCTCTGACCAAGATCTACCCACCAGCGACCCAAACCAAGGCTTGCCCAAACTGTGTTTTCTGCTGTGCAGCGATTGATGACGTCTCACCGTACTACCGTCTGATTTACCAGCCTTTGTTTTCCGGTATTTACTAGTTTACAGTTTGCTTACAAGGAAGCTGGTGTTCAGTACTCCACTCTTTTCCTCCATTTCTACATTAAATAGTTGGGTTAGTATATTGTATATCGAACCATAAATTTTAAAGCCCGTTATCAAAATGATTTAAACAAATCAGGAATAATTTTTTGAGCGTGTTTCCATCTAATCATTTGACGAATGCAGCATTGCCTAAGAAGGTGTTATGACAAACATTCAGATACTCTTTATGCTCCAAAAATTATACTATCATTGACATAAGATTAGCGAGTTTTAATGTAGTGTTTATATTTAACGACCTACGTCCTACAAAAGTTAGGTTATGAAAATCTATAGGCGTAAGAGTGTGGGCTATAATTTGATGATTGAAAATCCAGCATCACCGATCGTGTTATTTGGGTCTTTGTTGATGCTCCACATCTCATGAAACTATAATAAGAAACAATTTCTTTGATAATGGCTTTTAGCAAAGTGACGATGATTTTGCCCCCTGATGTTCGGTATGAGAACTAATAAAGTAAAAGCGATCTGAAAACATCATATAAACTTGGAGAAACATAATTGTCGGTGTCTTTCGGCGTATTAATGTAAAATTAGCTGTACAATTGATATTAGAAACAATTACGAAATCGTTTAAATATTTTTTGTAGCAAAGGATTATTTTTAGATAAGCATTGGAAAGAAATAAGTCCCTTTATTTCTCGAGTTCCGCACGATACAAAGATGTTCAGAAATTACTATGGGTTGAACTTACAAAATTAGGATGAAATTATCAAATGAGTGACACCCAGTAAAATTAATGAAGGTAATTGAATCTTTGCAAAAATTGTTAGAAATGGTACAAATTATATTTGATATATCCTTTTTCATGTACTTATAGAATGAATCAAGATAGACTTAGCATTTTCTTACCTTTTTGTGACCAATGGAAGTCTGCTATCAGCACCCAGCGTCAGTCTCAGTTAAACATAGTGTTAAATCTCATCTATTGGAGAAGGACAGTTTCCTTCTAAGGTCAAAATATAATACAGATCCCAATTGCAAAATAGATAACCTAACAGCTGGAACCTTTTCTTTTCTTGATAATGAAAAACTCTCTCTCTCTCTCTCAAGATAATCGGCGGTAATGACCTTCGATGTCAGGATGTCAGAAAACCTCAAATAAAGCAATCAATCTCAAGATAAAGATGACGAATCGCTACAACATGAACTAAGGCTATCTGTGATGACATTTTGTTTGCCTGATGAATGCGACGGTGAAGGAAATGATGTTACAGAAAATATAGAGGAAGTTGATAAAGAACATACACCTGGATGATGCAATATAGAAAGGAGGTCTAGACTGTCCCAAGCCCTCAGGGTGACCATCGTTCAGATCTGCCTACAAGCCTGATATTTGGCACAGATGTAGAAGACGTCCTATTGAACAAATTTCTTGAGGGTGCCAAAGACACTTTTCACTGGGGTCGCCATATTAGCAAAATTCAATATGGCTGCCACTCGATATTCCATTTTACCATAACTACAACCCATACAAAGTAAAATAACTTTGTATTGGTCCTTTACCTCAAAGAATCTAAATCTGACCTCAAATTTTACATAGCACATGTACTTTTGCCAGTCTAAAGTTTGAAAATGAATTTTTTGGACTAAAATATGTATTTTAATCCGGACATTTAATGTATACTGTATACATTTAGTGGTTCAGTTTGTTTCTTAACATGTTCACTAATGAAGAAATTCTATGAGTCTGTTCTTAGTGGACTGTCACTGTGGAAGGTATTTGTCTAAGTATCATCATTATTGATACACCTGGCTTAGTATTTGCACAGCCACTGCCGTCTCAATACGGCAGTGGCACAGCCCGGTGCACCGGACTCCAGCTCTGCTACATTTACAGTTTTCTGTACAAGTCCCTTAAGTTTCCATGTATTAAAAGGGGACAATTCCTGGACAGGTTTAATTAGCAGAGCAAATAATGCATTAGTGAAGCCATCAAAAGAAATTACTGATCTGGTAAAGAATATGGAAAAAATTTTAAACGTTATCATGGGGAAAAAGGACAAACATGGGAACAGAGTAAAAGAAAATTAGCATTAGATATTCAAAATGTAATGGGATTACCACTTTGTTTAGTAATTTTTGTTCATTGTCGATTTTTTTAAATAAGAATATTAACTAAAGAAATAACTTCCGCAAGAAAAATAATGATTAAAGTTAAAAGGTTGTAAAATGTAATAATCATGATTAAGTATTTCTTTTAGTGTATTTGTACAACCATATTTAAACAGGATTTTTTTCAGAATTTATTTTTGAATCATTAGTAAATGATTAGTGTAAAAATGTATATGAATATGCATGAACGTTGCTTATTTGTACATTTGGTGAAACTATATCTCCATAAAGAATTTGAATAATAGGCCTTTTTGTTTTTTCCTGACATATAACTTTCTAAACCATTTTCCTAAAAAACTTCACACAAAGTATTTTATCACGAAATCTAGCCATCAAAATATCTTATATATATATATATATATATATATATATATATATATATATATATATATATATATATATATATATATATATATATATATATATATATATATCGGAAATAGTAATATTATTCTTAACCGGATAATGGAGAAAACTGAACTTTGCAAAGCAAGCTAATGCTGAATGGTGCTCTTTAGCCGACCAATGGTGCTCAGTGGCGTCACAAAACTGACCTCCACATAACGCTTACTGCTCTCTAGGAGGATTAATACTATATATTTTTTCTCCAAGACCGCTCTCATCCCCGCTCACCCTCAATTTACCTGCGCGTGGGTTGGCCTCTTACTCTATAGACATTGCCTCTGATATTGATATAGTTAATCGATTGTAATGCACACGTACACCGAATATAAAAAAGTGATGGGTTTACTGAATAGAATTGTTCATTAAAATACGAGAGAAAAGATTCTGTCTCATTGTTAGTTCGCTTTTCATAGACAGATGGTAAAGATGCCCACATATCAAATGCAACATATGCCTACTTTGATACGAAGTTTTGTAACTATATAATTTGCAAAAAACGGTACATCTTGAATCATTTGGCATGTCTTGCATTACATCTACTACAAAACATCTTCAACCTCATCTGGTTGTCAAAATGGTTATATAAAAAAAAAAAAAAGAATGAAAAGCCATGTTTCAGTTTCACATTCTCTTTGCTTATAGTCGGTACTGAGTTCAAGTTTTTAATATTTCTCCACCAGGCTTGGCCTAAGTGAAAACTGCAAACACGTAATCACGCTCCCGGGAAATTTCGCTGTCACCAAGATGATCACGGCTTGTTCAAAGTCGGTATGAATGGATATCGGATTTAGGTTTAGCCTCTTTTCAGCGCAAATAGGTATGAAATGATCCTAGAAGTTCGTTCAAGTCTCTTTTGATTTTGTAGGAAGTAGCGCGTATATCAGTGGTATGTAATTTCCGTTTTTGCAACCGTGAACAATATAGAACTGACAAATTAATTTCAGAAAAAACTTGAAGGTTTTATCTACGAAAATGTGTTCCATGTCATTGCTGAGGCACAGGATATTATTATGCGTAGAAAATATAATTATCCCCCTTTTGTCATTATTCACTACTAAAAAGAATTTCATCCATATTCGTAGTTAATTCATAACTGGAAAGACAAACATGAACCTCTTCACGACTTTTCCGTAATACGGAAAAGTTTTTTTTTTCTTCTAGGTAGACAGCAAAGCTTATGTTTTCCAAGTATTGTGATTGAACGGTGACCGGAATTCTTGCCGCATACATTTTTGCCGTAGGACGTTTTGTCGCGGACTTTTTGCCGTAGGAATCTTTGCCACTAGGTATTTTTGCCGTAAGGAATTCTTGCCGCAAAACGCATATTACTTTTATAATTTAAAAGTATATGAAAGAGTTGACCTATAAAAAAAAATTAGTATAGTGGCCTACAAACATACATCTAATGCGATGGATGGTCTCTGATAATTAGCTCCTACTTATGAAGTTTTAAACAAGCAGTTTTAGCACATACATACACTCCACTGGTCTTTAATAAATAACTCGTGCTTCTAAAGTTTAAAACAAGTTGTTACATACCTACTTGCATACGTACATACACACACATCTATGTATGTATTCCTGTGGATATGTGGAATGTTTATGAACGGACTTTAAATAAGTTACCAAACACCAATAATAGTGTAGAAGGGTTTCATAATGCCTTGCAAAGTTCTGTTACAAAATTCCACCCAAATATTTGACAATTAATTAACCTTTTGAAAAACGAAGAGAGTCTAGCAAAAAAGAAAAGAATTGATATTGAACATGGTGAAGCATCTCACATGAAGAAAAAGTACAAAGATGTTTACGTACGAATACAAAGAATTGTTTCAAGATATAATTTTCAGCGTAAAGTACACTATTTACGGAGTATTGCAGTGAATTTGCGCTCATTCTAAACTTGATTAAAGTTTTCTTTTTTTCAAATATTTTGAATTTTAGATAAATAAACCTTCTATATTGTAATACCTTTGTTATTGATTTTATTTTGACAATGATGAATATTTGAATATTTATTGTAACTTCAATTGCTATTAAATTTATTACATTTTTTAAATAAATAAACTTTCAGTTTTATAATGCACTATTATTTTCATACCCTTTTATACTCATAATTTAGATATATTTTATTAATTATACGGCATTCATGTATGTAGTAGAGTGTATGTATGTATGCTAAAAACTGCTTGTTTAAAACTTACTAAGTAAGAGCTAATTAGATGTATGTGTGTATGTATGTATGTAAGTAGGTATGTATACTTCTTGTTTATAAACAACTTGTTTTAAACTTTAGAAGCACAAGTTATTTATCAAAGACCAGTGGAGTGTATGTATGGACTAAAACTGCTTGTTTAAAACTTCATAAGTAAGAGCTAATTATCAGAGACCATCCATCGCATTAGATGTATGTATGTAGGCCACTTTACTTATTTTTTTTATAGGTCAACTCTTTCATATACCTCTAAATTATAAAAGTAATATGCAATTTGCGGCAAGAATTCCATACGGCAAAAATACCTAGTGGCAAAGTTTCCTACGGCAAAAAGTCCGTGACAAAAAGTCCTACGGCGAAAATGTATGCGGCAAGAATTCCTAGAACCGATTGAACATTTTGGGGAAATTTTCTAATTATTTTGCATCTTGCAGAAATATTGTTTGTTGCACATATCTTCACCTGTACTTTTAAAATGCTGTGCCTCGAGTTTCTTCAGGTTACTGGGATGGTTATGATCAGTATTTGCACTTACAAATGTTTTTTCCGCTACCATTACTTCTTATACAAGCTTTACACTTGCTTTTATTATGAGTACATCTCCAAGATATATCACTATTTTGAAGAGTCTTATAGACCCGAAAGGTATATCCATCATAGGTTGAACTATTCTTTTTTCTATTTGTTTCAGAGAGTGACCATACCATTGTTGTCCCTTCTTAACTACTGAAGAGTTCAGACTCAGTCACTCAATGAAACAATTCGGTTAACTATCTTAAAAAAATGGGAAAAAATACATACCTTAAATAAAGGACAAAATATATAACGATGCCTTAGTTAAAATACCTTGTAAGATCACAGTTTGCCTATTAAAGAAAACTATGACAATTTCAGTACTCTCAGTGGTGTAGGGTGTTGCTGGACGGGTAGCAAGGAGGGCCAAGGCTCCTCTACATGACAATTAATAGTTTTATTCATGAAGTTGTAAGCAGGTTTTAAAAGTTGTCGATATTTTTTCAGGGTAAAATGACCAAATTGGGTTTTTTTTTTCTTTTTTTGCGTTTGCATGCATTTATTCAATTCTTCAACTCTTCTAACACACACACACACACACACACACACACACACACACATATATATATATATATATATATATATATATATATATATATATATATATATATATATATACACACACCCTACAACCTGCCCATGGCGACTGAATGTCTGCTAGTAGATTCTTCTTGGTCAAAATGCAAGACTAGTTCAGGCCCTCAGGGGGACCATCGTTCAGATTTGTCTACAAGCATGAAATTTAGCACAGATGTAGATGATGTCATATTGAACCAATTTCTTGAGGTCGCCAAAGACGATTTTCACTGGGGTCGCCATACTAGCAAATTTCAATATGGCCACCACTCGATATTTCATTTTACCATAACTTTACAACCCATACAAAGTAAAAGCACTTTGTATGGGTTTTTGACCTCAAGAAATCTAAATCTGAGCCCAAATTTTACATAGTACATGTACTTTTGCCAATCTAAAGTTTGAAAATGAAATTTTTGGACTAAAATTTGTATTTTAATACGGACATTTATTGTATATACATTTAGGGGTTCAGTTTGTTTCTTAACATGTTCACTAATGAAGAAATTTTATGAGTCTGTTCTTAGTGGACTGTCACTGTAGAAACGATCTGTCTAAGTGTCATCATTATTGATACACCTGGCTTCACATTTGCACAGCCCGGTGCACCGGACTCCAGCTCTGCTACATTTACAGTTTCCTGTACAAGTCCGTTCGCTGCCACAGTGCAGCAGGAGGGAACATGCTTTACTGGCATCTTCAAGTGTTGTCCAGTGAGGTAACTAAATACCAGTGTTTTCTTTTTGCCAACCCCATGCGGTGAAGCTGGGAATAGTCTGGTGAACTGTGGTTACCTGTTTCCGGTAGAAGCTTGCTTGAAGCAGAACCCGCTTGAGATGTTCAAACAAAGCTGCTTGTGTGGGTGGAATGTTCTCCAGGGTTTTTCTACCACTCATGAATAGACAATGTCTAGCTTCATTGACCCTGGTCAGTCCACATCCCTTGCTATACATGATGACCACAAATCGTTCCAGATTCTGTATGTGTAGAGAATTGAGGCTGAGGAGGTTCGGATTATTGGTCAATGCCATCAGTGTTTCTGTGAGTCCTGGAATGCTTTGCCAAGATGTTTAAGCAGTTTTTTTTTTTTGCCACATCCAAGGAAATGTGATGTCATGTCACACCCTGTTATTGCATGGAAAAGGGACAATGCGAGAGATCTGGAAGGTCAAAGGTGAGCACAGATGTCATGGATGGGGTTGTCAGGCTTTTTTGCCACTCCCAAAAGACACCCAGAGCTCCAAGAAACCAAGGCTTGAGAAGAAGTGTATGGCAAGGACCACCACATCACTATCAACAGTATGAACAATAGCTATCTTATGGCCCTGGACTGCTGCATGTGCCAGATGAAGGAATATCCTCGTATCGGCCTCGGCATGATTACAGGGTTGGAGGGGTGAGACATCGGCTTGTCTGTTGGATAGAACATTTTTGCCTTTGGTACTGAGCAGGAGTTTCCCACCCCAGTCATTCTTGACTATCCCCTCACTAAGGAAAATGAACAACTCCTTATTGTCGTTGTTCTTGAGGAATCCACTGTTCAAATCATGTTTTTGGATTTGTGTGCTGCCACTTCCAACCCTAGTTCGTGGACCTGTACCACGACGTTGATGCGTGAGGGACTTCAAACTCTCTTCTGGATAGGTGTCCCATATGACATGAATGCAGGAAACTGCTGGATTTATTTGTCATTTCAGGAACGGGATCATATGCTGTGTGGAATACTCGGCAAATGTTTTTGCTGATGTAGGTCGCACCATGTAAATAACTTCTGCCATTTCCAGCACAACAATCGTTGCACGCCTAGCTTGAGATGACCGACCAGTTGGAGCTTTGATGCATTCTAGAATATCAAACTTGCTGCTGGATCTAAGTGAGCCCTGGTCAGCCAAAGTTGGTGGTTCCCTTTGATTTTCAAAGCAAAAAACTCTTCCATATCAGCATCTGGTCATGATTGAAGTGACAGGAAGAGTTGTGTGATAAGAGTCATGTTTTTCTTCTGTGTACCACTGGCTTTGTTGTCTTTCTTGGATAAGTCAGGTCGATTGGCAAAGGTCAGGATGTTATGTCGGATAATGTTGGATACTGGCACAGTTGCCTTGTCGAGTGTTTGTCCAACATATTGTTCATGAAGATCTTTGCCAATTTCATGGACTTGGCAGAGAGATGTGACGACTTTTTGATCCATGACTTCTTGTGTGTCAAGTGCAACAAGTTCCGAACCAGCAACAAAAGGATTTCCTAGCTCTTCAATACTTTCAACAAATGACAGGACATCTTTCCTGTATTTTACTTGCAAGCTCTGTGCTTCTTCATGATGAGCAGTGCTTGAGCTCGGGGTGTCTAAAACCATCTCAAACTCTTCAACACACCGGGAACAATCTGGACCTGTCAGCATGTAAAGTGTGAGCACTTCAGGATTTTCGTACAACCCAGCAGCCCCACCATGAGCTTGAAGGCTCTTGTTCGACTGTTCATGAGACTGATTCTTCCCAATAAGGCTGAACTTATGCGTTGACCTTTGAGCGGCAAAGTTCCCTTTCAAAAATTCTGCATGTACATCTGAGTGACTCTCAGTTACCTGTACCATATCCCGAACATGTACTGGCAACCATCTCGCATAGTCTGTGTGGTCCATCACGTAAAACCATGGACAAAGCTCATCACATACTTGGAAATAGAGAAGAAAATCCCCTTCGTGCAGAGAACAGGTAAAGCAGCACAAGAGCAGCTTAAGCTCCATGATGGTGGACCAATAATTGAACTGTGGGCTTTCTGTTCTTTTGAGTTCATCCAAATTTTCCTGTGACTGTGGTGCCTCGAGAACCTCAGAACAGTATACTGAATATGCCCTGTTCTTCAGGAGATGAAGAGACATCAGAGATACTTGGTGAGCGTAACATGTACGTTTGATGTGATGCTCATCAAGGGCTGACTGTGCGCGTCCATATTTCAGAACCTGTGCTTGAGAAAGTGCTGTCGCCCATCCTGAATCTCTTAGTACCTTTCCAATCATCTGACGAATCTTGTCTTCAATGTGCAAAGCTCCAAGCATCAGAACCAGCTTATTTTCTCCAAGAATATCTGGGAATGTCCATTGCAGTTTCTTTGCTATGGCATAAATTGGCTGATCGGCACCAAGCACACTAATCTGGCCAGGATTCAGAAACTGTGTCCCTTGCATAGTGAGGTGCATTGCATGCTTTATCATGGATGCAGAAGCTGCTTCTTCTGGAAAAATTGGCAAAACCTCTATCACTGCTGGTGGTTTCAAAGAGTCCTCACTCATGAGACGAGAGTTGTATCCTAACCAGGTGATAACTTTGTCAGCTGAAATTGTGTACTGTTCTAGCGCCGTGGCAACGTGTTTCATCCAAGCTTCGTCCTTCTCCTTGGCCGTGTCTATGAGGTTGTTAGTTGGTCGAAGTTCGCCATTGGTGTTTCTGGGTAGAAACAAAGGCTTGGTAGATAGCTCTACTGGTTGTACAATAACATATGAGTCCAGAAGTTGGGGTAGAGATGTATCAGAGAAGTCTAGCTCAATAGGATCTCGCTGTTCACCCTAGTTTTCCTAAGATAGAAGGTTGGTTGCACTCAAAGCGGTGCCGTGAAATTCATCCTGAGAGAGTTTCCTTTGCTATGACTATCCAAGTTGTCCATGTCATAGGTTACAAATACATTCCTTCGCATATTTGTTGGCAACACAACTCCATCCTTAGCATGACACTTGCATACTGCTTGTGCAACAGTTCGTTTTACCTGCATCACACGATCATAGGACACTGACATTCCGACTTGGTGAACATTTTCTATCTGCTTCTTCAATCGTGCTTCTCCATGCATTTTTAGACCTATGTACAGAACAAATGGGGTTTCGTGTTCTACTCTGTGTCGTATGGGGCTCGTCTTAGTGACATGGTGTGTACCATGGTAGGTGTTGTAAATGACAATCTTTGAAATGACGCATGCAATCCTTGTCCTGCCTTGTACATGATAGTCCAATTCAATATTTCTTTGATCTCGCAGGATAGATGAACCTTGACAAATTACATTCATAAAGCTCCAAAGCTCTTCTGGTACAGGAGCAGTAAGGCAGTCTGACGAAAATGACCCTTTGAATGATTTCTGCTTCATAAGACAAAGCTTACGTAAAATTGCCGCGGCCCGCATTAACAATAAAGCATCATCTTGGTTAAGCAGGGTATCACAGGCTTTTGTAAATAAGTCAGCAATGTTGGTAGAATTAGAAATGTATATTTCTTTCCCTTGTGCATACTCACCCCATTCAGGAAGATGATCCAGAAGATGATCTTTAAATCGTGTTGAATGTGGCTCCCTGGTGTCCAGACATGGACTCCCTTGTATCTCCATCAGTGTCCGATACATGTGACGAAGAGAGGAAAGCTTAAATACCTAGTCAGAATCTTCAACAATGGCTATTATTGGTGCCATGGTGATTGGGTCAAACTGAGGTGAGCAGGGCCTGTGGAAGCTCAGCTTTGTGCAGCACGTCCAGAATCTCGAAGACGCAAGTAACATTTAACGTGATAGTAAGTGTCACCTTTTAAGGTTGGCATCAACTTCATCAGTTGCTACCTTGCATAAATTGGTCTTGTCGTCTCCATCGCAGATGACAGAGAATATTTTACCTTTTCCTGTTCCATGAGAAGTCTCAGCTGATCGCAGTTTTTTGGGTGAAGCTTGCACGGTGGTTTTCTGCTTTTGACGCAGACTCTTCACACGAAAACCACTGCAGTAGCTTCTGCAAGTCTTGTGGTATTTACAATTATTCGATCGAAGCATGTTTGCTATTCCGGAACCATCGTCGAGTTGTTCCAACAACACTGCAATGCCAGAAGCAACAGCTTTGATTTCTTTGAAGCCATTTAAGTCTCTTTCGAGACTTAAAATTCCTTCTTCCTTTAGTGATTATAAATGTTCATCTTTGTCAAATTGACAGAGACAACAAAGCTGCCAATTGGTACTAGACATTTTCACAAATCACACGTCGATGTCTCTTTCATCACCACCAACACATCACACGTACCTGAGGAGAAAAATAAAAACATTATTTAGGGGGGTAAACGAGATGTCTTGAATCAACTTTTAACCACAAAACAGTGTAAGATTCTATTCGGTAGGTATGAGAACAAAAAAAAAAAAATAAATATATTGGAAAGTAACCACAATTGAACAGCAAAGTCTGAAATATCACCCTTCACATCTGTCTTTTAAAGAAAATTTGCAAGTATACTCAGCATATGGGGTGTGCTATGCAAAATTTGAGCTCAGATTCGGATTCCTTGAGGTTGAAAACCCCTTTAAAGGGCTTTTACACGAGTATGTATGACCTTTAGTCGTGAAGTTATCATAAAATGAAAAATCAAGTGGCGGCCATATTGGATTTTGCCAATATAGCGGCCCCAGTGATCATCGGCTTTGGCACCCTCAACAAATAAGTTCAGTATGGCCTAACCTACATCTGTGCCAAATTTCATGCTTGTAAATAAATTTGCCAAATGTCGCCCTAATATTTCCCTATGCCCCTGGACTAGACGGAATAACATAAGGTGTGTTCACCGAGGGCTCCGATCGCTAATTTCCCTCTTCAGTGACGTCACTGGAGTACATTGTCTGAGCGTCACAGTGTCATTCTGTCAGTTGCATTGTTGCAGCTCACTATTATAGGTGGGTGTTACATATTTGGGTGCACTAATAGTTCTAGTTCCTTTGACTGGCCAGACAGTACTACACTGGATCCTTCTCTCTGGTTACGGTTCATTTTCCCTTTGGCTACACATACACCGAATAGTCTGACCAATTCTTTGCATATTCTTATCTGTCCTCATACACCTGATAACATTAAGATTACCAAACAATTCTTCTTTTCTCACTGTAATGGATCAGTGGCCAATTTCCTCTTGGTAAGGGTAAAAGAGACTCTTTGGCTATGGTAAGCAGCTCTTCTAGAAGAAGGACACTCAAAAATCAAACCATTGTTCTCTAATCTTAGGGAGTGGCATAGCCTCTGTACCATGGTGTTCCACTATCTTGGGTTAGAGTTCTCTTGCTTGAGGGTACTCTCGAGCACACTATTCTATCTTATTTCTCTTCCTCTTGTTTTGTTAAAGTTTTTATAGTTTAAATAGGAAATATTTATCTTAATGCCGTTACTGTTCGTGAGATATTTTATTTTTCCTTGTTTCCTTTTCTCACTGAGCTGTTTTCCCTGTTGGAGCCCCTGGGCTTATAGCACCTGCTTCTCCAACTATGGTTGTAGCTTAGCAAGTAATGATAATAATAATTAAAAAGGGATTTGTTTTTAGTGACATATCTTCGGTTGATAAGTAGCCCGGACTAAATTCTTAAAATGAAGTACATAATTACAATAGGCCCAAAATATTATTATTATTATTATTATTATTATTATTACTTGCTAAGCTACAACCCTAGTTGGAAAAGCTGGATGCTATAAGCCCAGGAACCCCAACAGGGAAAATAGCTCAGTGAGGAAAGGGAAAAAGGAAAAATAAAATATTTTAAGAATAGCAATAACATTAAAATAGATATTGCCTATATAAACTATAAAGATTATAACAAAACAAGAAAGAGAGAAATTAGATAGAATAGCGTGCCCGAGTGTACCCTCAAGCAAGAGAACTCTAACCGAAGACATTGGAAGACCATGGTACAGAGGCTATGACACTACCCAAGACTAGAGAACACTGGTTTGATTTTGGAGTGTCCTTCTCCT
>NC_090725.1:203720262-203735262 GCF_036898095.1 Palaemon carinicauda | reverse complement strand
AAAGGTGATTATATATGGCCTTTATTCTGTTTATTTTGCTTATTTTCGCATTAAGTAATAACAATTTAAATTTTTGATTAATTTTGGTGTATCTTTTTGAAATTAATTCCATTGCAATTACGAGGATTAAGAAAATATACGAAATTGAATTTAAGAATATCTATCATTACTATCTACAGTATACGTTTCTGTCTGTTTTCACGAATATCACATTTTTTTACAACCTTAACTTACAGACATTGAATGAGGATATCATGACTCTGGAAAAGGACCAGAACGTATCAACAATCTCCTACCCCGTAAGTATATTGAACAATTATATCATATTCAATTACACCCTATTGTTATATCATATCCTACATAAATGGGAAGAACTTAATGATTTGCTTTTAATTGCCTTTTGTCTTGGTAGATGATTAACTAAAACTTGTCAGCTTTAATTTCCCATCCTTCGTGTACAAGGAAATTCAGATTTCTCGAGTTTCTTGTTCATCGGGGAGCCAGCATTCTACTTAGGTTGTTATTAGAGGCTTTTTATCTCTACGTCATTCTTATATTAATATTTAAATTTTTAATCTTTCGTTAATTACAAATTATCAGATCGTGTTCCATTCTCAAATGATAGCCTGACTGATCACAGCAAAATTGGTCAATAATGATTATAATGTCATTAATTAACAATACAACCCATTTACACGATTATAATTTCATGTTTGATTAATCTGCTTTATTTTTTAACTTGGGCATATTTAATTTGTAAGCACACAAAAATTGGAAAACCATATGACTCACGTAAAGAAAACAAGCGTAAGTTAAACTAAAAATCTAGTTTGAGGCTGGGTACGGAAAACAGGAACTTCTTCATTGCATTCTTATTTTGATTTTAAAATGAGAGAAGTCAAAGCAGCCAAAAAGATTATACTATTTTGTTCCCTTTTTTCCCCCCTAGGATCTCGGTGGGATAGACAACAAAGGCTTCGAGAATGACTTGGCGGGTACAACAGCAGCGGACATAGCTCAGCCCGTGAGTTTCTCTCTCTCTCTCTCTCTCTCTCTCTCTCTCTCTCTCTCTCTCTCTTTGTTTCAATATTCTATCTTCAACTGATGATTCATTAGTTATTAAAAATCCTGAATTAAGATGACAAAATGACACAGTGAAAGAATAAAGATTAGAAGATAACGGATAAAAAGTAGGACAAGTAATGGCGATGATAAGATATAATGAAATAAAATTATTCCAAAAATAAAAAGATAAAAGACTCTAAAGTAAACCAAAAGAAACATGTAACATATTATGATAACGACGAGGGAACTGAATCAGAAGAATTAGGTCGTGGGAGATGTTAGAGGTAAAAATAGGATCAAAACAACATACATGAGGAAAAAATGACGAAAGACAACTAAATTTTTTTTTTTAAATCATAAATCCTGTCAATGGAAGTAAAATAAGAAGAACATAGAGGTAATAAAGGAATATATGTAGGTCATGTATATTTGGGGAGAACCAGTATTAATGAAAAATAAATACTTATACAAAATCATGTTTTAGGACGCACGCCATGTAAAGTATGTCAAGGTCACGGTCCAGAGGTATATATAGACCTTGGTCAAGGTCTATAGATTAACTATAGACCTCGAAGTATGTTTTCCCCTTATTCGGTATGAATCCCAATGAGTGGAACTATCATTATTATGGATTTTTGAGACATTAGGGAAATTTTTTTGTATTGGTTCTCCCAGCGAAAAAAAAAATTACATTAAGAAATACCAAAGTACAACTTAAAAATTACAAATTACTTTTCGAATTGCAAAACATCAAATTTTATCAAGTAGATTAGATTAAACGTTAATGTATACCCAATTTGACTTAACACTAAAACTAATTATTTCCAACTTAAATCTAAATATATTTACACTAAAATATACAAACTGCACCCCCCCCCTGTTATTTTCAGTATACCTCATGGTGCCAATTTTATGAGAGATCAACTTTATTTACACTCACACTTTGTGAATATGACTAAATTTCATATAATCTACCCCAACTTGATTGCAATTCACGGTCATAGTTTACCATATTATTTACCCGATGAATTACATCTGACAACCAAAAACATTCTTATCCTGTTTCAAGGAAGCAGCATAAGCTCCAATTGTGTGTGTGTATATATATATATATATATATATATATATATATATATATATATATATATATATATATATGTATATATATATATATATATATATATATATATATATATATATATATATATATATGTGTGTGTGTGTGTGTGTGTGTGTGTGTGTGTGTGTATATATGCCTGAAAAGAAGCGGTAAATGTGACCAAAGTGATTTGATGATAAGTTTCAATCAATATATTTTAATGCATCCGACAAAAGTAGGTCGCTTGTGACCTAAATATGATCATCCACAAAAGCTAATTGATAACCAGATTGACTGATTGATTTAAAGTTTTCTGACATCCTGACATCTTGACAAGCAGAGATAAGCGCTAATGTTTAAGAGGTGAGGTGATTTATCAGATACATACTGTAGTTGAAAAAGATTGAGATATTGGGTCCTTTGACTGGCCAGATAGTACTACCATGGATCTCTCTCTGGTCACGGCTCATTTTTCCTTTTCATACTCATACACCGAACCGTTTTTATTATCCTTTTACACATTCTCCTCTTTCCTCATACACCTGATAACACTAATATAACTGAAAAATTCTTCTTCCCTTAGGAGGTTAACTACAACACTGTAATTGTTCAGTGGCTACTTCCCACTTGGTAAGGGTAGAAGAAACTCTTTATCTATGGTAAGCAACTCTTCTAGGAGAAAGACATTCCAAAGTCAAACCATTGTTCTCTAGTTTTGGGTAGTGCCATAGCCTCCATATCATTGTCATCCACTATCTTGGGTTACAGTTCTCTTGTTTGAGGGTACACTCATGCACACTATTCTATCTTGTTCCTTATTTCTTTTACTCACTGGGCTATTTTCCATGCTGAAACTTGGGCTTATAGCATCCTGCTTTTCCAACTAGGGTTGTTTAGCTGTTAATAACAATGATGATAATTATAAAAGTGGTAGTTTCACAACGTGATTAGGAACTTTTATTGCCGTGAATTCTGACGAAGATGGACATATTGTTAAGTAAATGTTATTTTACTTTTTTTTATAAGTAATATCACGTTCTTGAAAAAATTCACCAAACTACAAATGAAAAAAATGCAATCACAAACATTGTTAAATAGAAAAGCTCTTAATATTCTGATTTTAGCATCCCGGTACGATGGTCTGAACATGAAGTCTGGTCTTCATGAGTTATTATCATTATTATCATTATTACTAGCTAAGCTACAACTACAACCATAATTGGAGAAGTGGGATACTGTAAACTCAAGGGTTCCAACAGGAAAAATAGCCCAGGAAAGAAAGGAAATAAGGTAATAAATAAACTAAAACAGAAGCAATGAATCACTCAAATGAAATATTCTAAGAATCGTAACAACATTAAAATAGACCTTTCACATATGAACTATAAAAATTCCAAAAAAAGAGGAAGAAAAATGAGATAGAATAGTGTGCCCAAGTGTACCCCCAAGCAAGAGAACTCTACCCCAAGACAGTGGAAGACTTTGGTGCAGAGGCTATGGCACTATCCAAGACTAGAGAGCAAGGGTTTGATTTTGGAGTGTCTTTCTCCTAGAAGAACTGATAACCATAACTAAAGAGTTTCTTCTACCCTTACCAAGAGGAAAGTAGCTGCTAAACAATTATAGTGCAGTAGTTAACCCTTTAAGCGAAGAAATTTTTTGGTAATCTCGGTGTTATCAGATGTACGACGACAGAGGAGAATGTGGAAAGAATATGCCAGACTATTCGGTGTATGTGTAGGCAAAAAAAAAAAAAAAAAAAAAAAAAAAAAATGAGCCGTAAACAGAGAGAGGGATCCAGTGTAGTATTGTCTGGCCAGTTAAAGGACCCAATAACTCTCTAGCGGTAATATCTTAACGGGTGGCTGGTGCCTTGGCCAACCTACTACCCACAAGTTGTCGTAGGTTATTGTTCGTTACTGAATTTGAATTCTTGGGTCTCGAAGATAAATATCCTTAAAAATATGAAATTACCTTTCAGAAAATGCCAAAATTCGTCAATATAAAAAATATGACGGCAAATCCACAAGAGCTCTTGTGCCGACATAAAAATAAAAGATTTCAAGGCAATATTCTGGTATCCATGTTATATGCTTGTTCTTATTATAGACTACTATTGCCTAAGTTTTGCACTTATATTACAGCTCTGAAAAAAGAAGAAAACCAAGAAAGAACATTTATAGGTTTGATAAAGCCAAGTATTAACCGCCTATCACTCGTTTAAATTTATTACTTCCATAAAATATGAAATATTCACTTCAAAATTTTATCAACACAATCATGAAAAGAATTCGATGATGATAATAAAATGTTAATGTCATCTACATTTGATTTATCAACACTAATCTCCGAAAAGTTTAAAACTTCTCGGTTCTGTGTTAATCCTTTTATGAGGATCAATATTGTCAACATACCCATAAAATTTTATTTAAAGTACTTAATAAATATTGGTATCTAGATTTGAGAAGTGTTTCAACATACAGTAATTCTCCACAAACGTGAAATCCTATGCTTTTACAATAAGTCAGTACAGAATAAAAAAAAATATATTTAAAACTCCATTGAGCTTTATGAAATTAAATTATACTTTATCCTTTTTGCTTCTAGTGTTATGGTTATTGTTTTCAATTTCATGTTCCAAGTTTAGGTTATAAAATTTTGGTACTGATTTTATTGTTTGCTCTTCATTTCGCAGGATGAGAATTCTTACCCAAATATCAAAGCCTGTCATTTAGCTGCCTCTGAAGACGTCATCGTAAAGGTTAGTAGAATTACCGTTTCCAAATAACTCGTCATAATGTATATATATATATATATATATATATATATATATATATATATATATATATATATATATATATATATTTATATGTATAGATATATTTATATATATATATATATATTTATGTATATATATATATATATATATGTGTGTGTGTTTATATATATATGTATGTATATATATATATATATATATATATATATATATATATATATATAGATATATATATATATATATATATATATATATATATATATATATATATATATATATATATATATATATATATATATTTACACACACACACCTATATATATATATATATATATATATATATATATATATATATATATATATATATATATGCACGTATATATGTACATGTATTTATACACATATGTATGTATATATTATATATAAAAATATTTATTCATATGTATATACATAAATATATATACTGTATATATATATATATATATATATATATATATATATATATATATATATATATATATATTGGAATATACATACATATATGATACATATACATGTATACACACATACATACAAACACACACACATATATATGTACATATGTATATATATACATATATAAATATACATATGCATATATACATTATATATGCGTGTATGCATAAGAATATATGTACATACACTCAATGCATACATATAAATACTAGGATATATATCTATATATACAGTGCATATACATATACTTATATTCATACACACATATTAACGTATGTATTTATGTATGTATATGCACATATTATATAGATATGTGAAAGAATATGTAAATAGGATATTTATATAATGTTGTTGTACAATAGAAATAACTATGTAATTATAATACTTATATGTATGCAGACACACACACACACACACACATATATATATATATATATATATATATATATATATACATATATATATGTGTGTGTACATACATACATACAAACATACATACATACACACATATATATATATATATATATATATATATATATATATATATATATATATATATATATATATATATATATATATATATATATACAACATGCAGCTGTTTCCAGTCCACTGCAGGCCAAAGTCCTCAGAGATGTTCCTTTTCATGTTCTATGGATTTGCCAGTTATAAAACTTTATAAAAACGTAAAGAAAATGGCATATGAAATATAAAGTTACCACTGCAATAAAAAAATCCAAAGTGCAAGTATTGTAAACCCACATAAATTAGAATCAAATTCAAGATAACTAGCATGCTCTTCAACACAGGGTTGCTTTCTGGTGGTGGTGGTAAATTAGCTCCGTTTTTTATAAGGTCCAGTTGATTCCGGGAAGTGCCCAAAATGGAAAAGTTGTTCCTGGATATTGGGTGATGCTCACTTTGTTAAAAGCCTCTAATGACAGAATAATTACCTGTTATTTGGGAACGACCAAAGTTCTTGAGTAATCTTGTTCTGTAATTCGTTTGATTTTCCCCAATATTTCATGCATTTCAGTGTTCACGCTTATACATGACACTCGAACAAAGATCCTCTGAGACCCGATCTTTAAACTTGAAAAATTTACGCAATGAAGCTGGGGAAAAATACCACCTTCAGTGAAACTGTGGATGGAATTCACGTACAATTTAGCTGAAGTGATTTCGTATCTTAAAACTGCCGACACTCTATTATGGGAGTGTAAAATATGTATTTTTTTAGAGACAGCAGTTTGTTTTTCATGTGATGGTAGCGTAAGATCTTCTAATGTATGCATCAGTAAAGTTATTATGATTGTTTAGGTATAAAGAACAGAGGTTACGTACTCTATATGTGAGTGTGCAGACTACAGTAGATTTCTCTCGTACTGGAAAACCATTAGGGAGGGGAATTTATTATATAGACCTGTAACCGTTGGTTTTCTGTGGACGCTGTACCATTTCTTCCTTTGAATGTTATTATCAAGAAAAGAGATATCGCCATATATTTCCAAGTCACCATGATTCGAGTTTCGAAATAATATTAGGGTCCTAAACGGGTTTCATGTATGGAATATAGACTACATAAGGTTTATAAAAATGGTTGTGCTTTCAAGGATGCCTTGTCAGCTTTTGGAACACAATAATTATAGGCTAACCTAACGAAATTTCCAGTCCTAATAATAGCTCGAATAACAGATAATGAATATACAGTAGAGGACTTTTTCGTTTACTAAAATGTCTACTTTAAACTTAGGAGAATATACAGTACAATGGCAAACTTCGATGTTGAGTCTATTCACTATTATACCTTGGACTGAGACAATAGATATCTGCGTGGAAGATCTATTTGGTGATGAAGTACAGTTAGCCACTGCAACTCCTGTCATACCTCGCTCTAAGGATGTGCACACCTTGATGCGTGTGTTTAGCCCTGCCCACCACCTCTGGCATCTCCCCCTACACTAACTGTTTGTTTACTCACTGCGCAGTCAGTGTGTGGCAGGGTGAACTTCTTCGGAGCAAGAAATGGTTCTGCAGGAAAAAAAAATAAGTGGGAACTGTTGGGATTGTCCTTCTATGACGGGTTGTTTTCGTTTGCCCAAAAGTTGAAGAATGTGCCCTATAGGGCCTAGTCTCGTAAATGTAGTTTTTGTTCATAATGAAAATATAAAATGTTCCTATCGTGTTTGTTTATGAAGTGGCTCTGTCTATAACTTCTTATAACATGGCAAAGCCTCATTATCTCATCATTACTCTTTTGTTATTACAATATTACATTTTTTTTTTCTGCAATTCACTGTGTAGGCAAGGGCATCTATCTGCCTATTTCATACGCATCTACGCGATAGGAAATAAGAAACTTTTCCAGTAATGCCCAAGTTGATAATCCGAAATTCTACGCTTTCCCTCTACCAGAATCTTCCCACGGACAATGAAGAGGAAGAACAGAGGCAGCAATGGGGTCGACCAATAGAATTCCTTCTCTCTTGCGTTGCCATGTCTGTTGGCTTGGGTAATGTGTGGCGGTTTCCCATGACGGCCTACGAAAACGGTGGAGGGGCTTTCCTCATTCCTTACCTCATCGTCCTGACTTTCATTGGAAGGGTAAGTCACGCTGCACCAGTCAGAAAATATATATTGACAATTCTCTATGCAGAAATTTTACTTAAATAACACAAATAACCAAAGTATCAGGGGTACTTCTTATTCTAAATTTCCGTAAAAAAAAAAAAAAAACTTTTTCTTTTTTAAAATCAATTACAGCAAAGTATCCTTAGACCAACAAATAAATAAATCTAATATTCATTTTTTTTTTTTTTTACAATCCTGCAGCCGCTTTACTTCTTAGAATTATGCTTAGGACAATTCTCCTCCTCCGGAAGCGTCAAAGTCTGGAAGATGGTTCCTGCCTCTAAAGGTAAGCAACTACACGAGGGTCTGCCCTGCTTCTTTTTCTCATGATGAAACTCACTCATTCTCTAACTTCTTCTTCGTTTGTTCTGTTGATTCTCTCTCACATAACTGGTCAACTGAAATTCATCCATTTCAAATAAATCATCATAACTACAGGTATCAATTTCTTCCTCGGGTTTTTATGCTTGTTGATTTAAGAATAGAATCAAGTTTTAATGACAGATCTGAAATGAAATGTGAAATGGACTGATTTTCAGAATTCATGCTTGACCACACACACACACACACACACACACACACACACACACACACACACACAATATATATATATATATATATATATATATATATATATATATATATATATATATATATATATATATCATCTCCTACGCCTATTATCACAAAGAGCTTCAGTTAGATTTCGACAGTAATCTCTATCTTGTGCTTTTTTAAATCAATAATTCTCCATTCATCAACTCCTACTTCACGCTTCATAGTCTACAGCCATGTAGGCCTGAGTCTTCCAACTCTTCTTGTGCCTTGTGGAGCCAGGTTATATATATATATATATATATATATATATATATATATATATATATATATATATATATATATTAATTTGATAATTCTTTACAGGTGTTGGGTATGGGCAGATGATTGGAACATGGTGTGTGGTAACGTACTACTGCTCTCTGATGGCAATAAATGTGTTCTATTTCTTTGCGTCCTTTGCGGCGGCATTGCCCTGGTCGTACTGCGACCCCGACTGGGCCGATGAGCACTGTGTCGATTCGTCAGGAAGCTTTAACATCACCAACTTATCCAAATCATCTGCTGAAGAATATTTCGAGTTAGTTCACGATTTTTTTCATTCTTTTTATTTTTTTTTCCTTTCCTACTAATTATCTATAGCATTTCAGTTAGGGTTTTATTCTATAACTTACTGTCATAACCAGTTTGTTAACAAATCTGTACATGGTCTTAAGCTTAGTGTAGTTTCAAATTCATTATATAACATTATAAATTTAATAAGAAAAAGAAACCACCCCAAAGATTTCAAAAGTGATCAGTTTAGGGTAAGGAAAATTCCAAGATTCCTTGGGAAATTTTCAAAACTTATTCTTAAAAATTTCTTTAGATGTTATAAACTAGAGAATATTCTTTAACAAAAACTTCCTCTTCATATGCTGTTCTTGACCCGTGAGAGCAGCAATTACGTGATTCGTAAGAGTGACAACATTGATGAAGGCATCGGCGTCCCCGATTGGCGACTGACGCTCTGCCTCCTCTTCTCCTGGATCGTTGTCTTCCTCACGTTAGTCAAGGGAGTTCAATCCTCGGGAAAGGTGAGAGAGAGAGAGAGAGAGAGAGAGAGAGAGAGAGAGAGAGAGAGAGAGAGAGAGAGAGAGATACTTCAGTCATGCTAAAGAAAAGGCTTGAGATTTGAATGAAATAATGTAGAAGTTTCAATTCCCATGTAAAATTGGAGCAGCACTAATAACTAGTAAGTTTCCATCATTACAAATATTAAATGCTCATTCAAAATTAGCTTTTTCTTAACTTTAGGGTTGAATATAGGCTACACCGTGCACTGTTAAAATACCATAAATGCCTTTTTTTTTTTTAATACATTTTCGTGTTTATCTATACCTGGCATCAAAGTCTTGGTCATATCACGTGACGTGATGTCATAAAGAGCTTTTGACGTCATTCAGATCGGGGAAAAAAAAACTTTTATTGAATGAGCCATCTCCTCTACCTTATCAATAATTCTCTTGCTTGAGGGTACACCCGAGCACGCTATCTTATCTTATCTCTCTTCCTCTTTATTCATTTTTAATTTTTCATAGCTTATAAATGAAAGATCTTTTTTCATGTTGTTACATTTATTGTAGTGTTCTTTTTTTTAAATTGTTCATTACTTCTCTTGTAATTTATTTATTTCATTGTTTCCTTTCCTCACTGGGCTATTTTTCCCTGTTAAAGCCCTTGTGCTTATAGTATCCTAGGGTTGTAGTTTAGATAATAATAATAATAATAATAATAATAATAATAATAATAATCTACGTCCTTCCCTTGCAGGCCGCCTATTTTACTGCCCTTTTTCCTTACGTGGTTCTCGTAACACTCCTGATTCGTGGAGCGATCCTTCCAGGCTCCCTCGATGGTGTCGCATTTTTCATCACCCCGCAGTGGGAAAAACTACTTGATCCCAATGTAAGTTGTCATCAATTTTTTTTTTTTTTTTTTGGGGGGGGGGATAATTGGGAGTGAGTAAGGAGGCTTGAAGTGGCGCTAGCGTGCAGATACGATCAGGAAGCTACAGTAGAAGCCTCAACACCCGTGAGAAAGTTGGTTTGGGGCTTGGAGAAGAGTGGGGATAGAAAGGGATGTCTCAGTTTCTAGGTGGAAAGTAGGAGGGAAACCTAGAAAATGTTGAGTTGATTATGGGCAAAGGTATCAAAGATCACAAAGGATCGCGTGAGGCCAGTGATTGAAACTTTTATTAAGATAAAGAATAGCCCTAGAACTGCGGGATTTGTCTTCGATATATACATTTAACACTGAAGCCATAAATGAGGCAGTAACTGTAATTTTGTATTTACTCCCATATCAAATGTTTTTGAATCTATTCAATATGGAAGCAACCCATTAAGATTAGAATCTAAACCATTCTTAACCTCAAATATATAATTTCACCTTTACAGGTCTGGTACGCGGCAGTGACGCAATGCTTCTTCAGTCTTTCCGTTGGATTTGGCGCCATCATCTCTTACTCGTCATACAACGATTTTCGCCATAATGTGTACAGGTAGATAAAATCGTTCTGCTACTCATAACACATGTTTCCAAGAACATGTTTAAGAAAGGTATACATTTCAAAGATCATATATATTGTATAAGAGGCCCCTTTCAAATGTTGATGTACTGTCTCATGACCTGTGGTCTCTCCATTTTCATTCTGACCTGTCAGACCTGTTTGTGGAGGAATTTTTCATTGCTGGCATTATATTCATCAGTAATCAGGCAGATTAGCCTAATATCCTGCTAGTATATGATGAAGGTGTTGTTTTTTTTTCGTCCAGAATGACATCCCTCAACAAAGCAAGGAATTAATTTTTGACATGGTCTTCGGGTAGTTTGGTGCACCTCTCACAAGAGAGAAATTGCCACTACAATGAGTGTTATTAACATAAAGCTCTGATGCAAGGGCAACAGAAATATAAAAGTTACCCATGAAGACATGGTAATCTTTGTCTAAGTGCTGATCCATCAGTAAGAAAACTATGGTACTCAGAGACAAAGAAACACCATGGTATATAGTGAAATAATGGACATATCCTTACTCACCCTCGTTCAGAGAGTAAACTTTTATGCCATACTTCGCAGGTTACATAGGTTATATACCTTGATTGAGAGGCGTCCTTTCCACTCAACATTCCTTCATAGAGCGACAGATGTTTTTTTTTTTTTTTTTTTCGTGATATACGAACTCCAGGATCTTTCTCAGATGTACTTTTTGACGGGCCGAATGGAAATTAACTCGGTGGTAGTATTGTTTCAGTATGGCCCACATATTGAACATGTGAAACTCGTTCCGATCGCCTTGAAATACCCATGTGACATCGCTGCCGAAAAAATGCCCTGGAATACGTTTAGCCGGTCCATAATCCCCATCCACATGACAGTACCTGGTCATTGCTCAGTGCCAATGATATTGCACTCGCTGTATGGATACGCTGACGGCCTTTGCAGATCTTCCATCATGTATTTGGCGTGATCATTTGTTTCCTCCATGAGGTAATAAATGATATCTATCATTAAAAGAGCTGGAAAACCCTATAAGGAGTGTAAGGAATGGGCCCTGCCATTCTTGGGGCAGTAGTGAAAAGATAGGGGTGGTGGTATCATATCTTCAGTCCACCCATCATCGTTATCTTAAGAGTCTACGCTCAGTCCATGTAGATTGGGGTAGAATAGTAAAGGAAGGCTCACCCCATGATCTTTGTCTTCTTCACTGTCCACATGACCTGGTACTGCGGGATTACCTCGAACCAAAGGAATTTCTAGGAAAATGATCCCTTTCAATATCTTCATCTTCGTCACTTTCAATTCCACCTGGTTCTGAGTATTCATTGCTGGTTAAATCGGCAACACCTGTATAAGTATCCGTTTTACTCCACTCAGATCATCTCTATCAATTTCACCATCAATTTTGATAACTTGTTCATCATCTAGGTTTTCATTCCATTCTTTTCTTTTTTACAATTGTGCTGTGTTCGCTCGTTTTGCAGTCTTTTTTCCCTTTTATATTATTTTTTTTTATTTCTTATCGACACTTTTTCCTTTAGTAATATTTTTTTTTCTTTTTTTACGATCACTTTTTCCTTTTCCTTCTCGCTTTTGATCTCTCTACCTCTCTCTTCAGGCACGACTTCTATTCTCGCAACTTCATTTTCCTTGATATCTCTTTCCACCTCTATAATCAGGCTTAGTTTTTGAGGTGTCACTTTGACACATTTGTAGGCTATAGTTTTATGAAATCATACTTTCGAGGCATATCTTCCTCTACGCCACAAATCATTATTGATAGCTCTACTTGCACGTGGTCAGTATCATCACCAACATCCAGGTGCCTTATCACACTTTTACCCTTTGGCACGGTACCACAAAAAATCTTTGGTATTTTCATCTTAGGCTAAATCAATAATAAAACTGTTCAGCAATTAGCAATGAAAATTTTAACCAAAATGGATAAAAAATGGAGGAGATATATGCAAGACAACAGACAAACACTGGGACACAAATTCTGCCCAGCTGTTATGACCAAAATCTGTTAGAGACTGAGGATTCTGTAATTCTCCAACAATCACCGCTGGTCATTCTGTTGAGTCAGTCACAATGGCCTACGTTAACATCACTCCCATGCATGTTCAGACCCCTTACGGCTTCCATCTACGTCTGGAAAGATTGCTCAAGTTTCTTGAAAAATATATTTTTCCAACCCGACTTAAATTACGTTGTATGGCACTAAACGGAGTTATATTGACGTGACATAAATTATGTTTTATGGTGCTTAAAGGGTTCAACATTCACCTTTGTCCAAATATGTAAAAATCAATGCATCAGTAGCTTCCTTCGAAATTGGCCCTACTGTTTTCAGATTTTGCCCTTTTCTTCTATGTAATTACTTAATAAACGATGTATAAAATGAGAAAGCAAGAAATTATAATTCTTTTTCTGTTTGCAAGTTACCTAATAACTCCCATTAGGTGCTCATAATTAACCGTAGTGATCTTCCATTACAAAGCTTATACCCTGTCTACTCATTTTCAGAGATGCATGGATTCTCAGTTTGGCTGATACGTTCACCTCCCTCTTGGCGGGCTTCACCATCTTCTGCATCCTGGGTAACCTGGCATTCGAGCTGGGGGTTGATGTGTCTGAGGTTGTAAAGGGAGGTTCGGGACTCGCTTTCATATCATATCCCGAAGCGCTGACAAAATTCGATACAGTTCCTCAGGTGAGTGATGAGAGGCCTGTGGTGAAAAGATATGGTGCCATTTTAATTTCTCATCTTTCCTTATTCTTCTTTTTTGTAACCCAGAAAGGTAGCCATTTCTCTTTACTCTCGGCCAACACTAACATGAAAGTGTAGGATTGAAAATAGACAATAAATTGAACGCATTAAATCATTTTATTACTTCTGTACTTCCCTTTTCCCTATTAGTGGTCCTTCTTTCTCTCAACTGGGCACCGGGTTCTTTTTCAGTCTCACTCATCCCTGGGCTATCAAGTAAATCGGGGATTCAGAAACAACGAGTTGGGATTCCCGATTTCTTTCCCGTTCTTTAGTGTTTGATTTTCTCCTTTCGCTCCTCTCCCTGGTCTTGCTCCTTTCGAATTCTCACACAGTTTGACACACATGTTCAACACAGAAAAATGAACTTGGATACATATCCGTAATTGTTAACACACTAGAAATTCTACTTTTGCAAATATAGCTACCTAATTCATTCAATGCTTTAGATAACACCAAGTGACACCATACCTCCAGCTTCCAACTCATCCTGTGCACACCATTACCTATCAATTGATGACTATCGGTATTATAGATTTTTAATCATTAAAGTTACGAGGAGAGTTTTATGCCAAAATTATACTAACATTTTGTCTATTTTATAGCTGTTCGCTGTACTCTTCTTCCTGATGATGTTCACTCTCGGCGTGGGCTCTTCAACGGCTCTCTCAAGTAATATAATTGCGATCTTTGCCGATCAGTTTCCGAAAGTCAAGAAGCTCTATATATCGATGGCAGTTTGTTCGGTCAGCTTCCTGTTTGGTCTCATCTACGTCACACCTGTGAGTAAAACTTCCCGAAGAATCGGTTCAGTTAAATTTCATTCATCTTCTTTTATTGTCTGTTAACATCGCCTATTTACTTTAAGGTCTTCCATTTGATTGTTATTTTTGTTGTTATTATTATTGAAGGGAGGTCAGTGGATGGTCGATCTAGTGGACTACTTTGGAGCCGGTTTCATCATCTACGTGTTGGTCATAATTGAAACGATTTCAGTTAATTATATCTATGGTAAGCATATACTTCTCTGCATCTACTCAACTTGCAATTATTTACAAAATAGAATAA
>NC_090725.1:203702762-203715262 GCF_036898095.1 Palaemon carinicauda | reverse complement strand
GTATTTTATATATTTGTCACTGCAATAATTAATGTATATTGTGTGGGGGGGGGGGGTGGCAACGTTTTCCCGTCGGTTTCAAATCTTAATTTTTGGCAACTGGTTGGGCTGTCTTTTGAAAGCATTTAACTTACAAAAAAAGGATGTCGCTATTTTTAAAAATAGTTTTCTCATATTTTTTTCTTGAATTAAAATTCTGTCTAAAAACGTGCTAAATAATTTGGTTTTGACACAGCAAATACAAGTCAAACGTTAAATTTTATTGTTGAAATGTTACATAATGATAAAACAATAACACTCCTTCCAATATGTTAAACACTTTTTTTTTTCCAAAGGTAGTAGGTGGGCCAGGGCACCAGCCACCAGTTGAGATACTACCGCTAGAGAGTTATTGGGTCCTTTGACTAGCCAGAATGTACTACATTGGATCCCTCTCTCTGGTTAAGGCTCATTTTTTATTTGCACATTATCCTCTGTCCTCATACACCTGACAATCTTGAGATTATCAAACAATTCGCTCAAGGGGTTAACTGCTGCACTGTAATTGTTCAGTGGCTACTTTCATCTTGGTAAGGGTAGAAGACTCTTTAGCCGTAGTCTTGGGGTAGAGTTCTCTTGCTTGAGGGTACACTCAGGCACAGTATCTTATTTCTCTTCCTCTTTTTTTTTTAAGTTTTCATAGTTTATACATGAAGGATTTATTTTAATGTTACTGGTCTTAAAATATCTTATTCTAATTGTTCATTATTCCTTTTGTAGTTTATTTGATTCCTTATTCAATTTCCTCAATGAGCTACTTTTCCTGTTGGAGTCCTTGGGCTTATAACATCCTGCTTTTCCAACAAGGGTTGTAGCTTTGCAAATAATAATAATAATAATAATAATAATAATAATAATAATAATAATAATAATGTCACTGTTTTAACGCAGGATTAGTCTTATTAGGTGGAGGGATCCCCCATTCTGCATCCTCATCATTTCCCAAGAGTACCTGGCTGATATTAGTTCACACCTCCTCATCAGCTCCACATATGCACATCTCTAAGCAATTGAGGCCCTAAGATCAACAGGAAAAATGGTATCTACAGTTACTGATCTTCTTGCACCCATATTTGATAAGATTCGTAACTGCCTGGAGCTGGAGAATCCCTTGTTGGGACTTTTTTCCTTCAGCCCATAGGTTGATGCTGGTGGTAGCTAAGGGTAGGGAATGTCATCCTGATACCATACCATGAACTGGTAATGAGCTTAGGCAATGGCTTCATTTAAGGCTCCTCGTGTTGGAGGTAACTTTTGAGCTTCAAGTTGTTTCTTGGTGAAAAGCTTCCACCTGAGATCACTAACATCCACCAAAGTTGTATAAGGCTCAAAGCTGGCAAATAAATGTTTCAATGGCACGTTCAATGTCAACTCCAAGCTCCTTGGAGATTTCTAGGGCAGCAAACGCAGATATCACCAACCATAGAGCATCTTTTCGGTGCCTGCCAGCAGGTAAGCTTTCCCTTGTTAGCAAATAGGCCTGTTATGTCTGCTCCAGAGAAGGCATGAAGTCCTAGTAAGTCTTCAGAATTTACTAGCCTTGTTACTCACTTCTGGTTCCAGTCATCAGTGACCAGAGGTGATAGTAACAGGGATTGCAAGGACAAACACATCAGTGTCAGGTAATTGCATGTAATTTTATGTTGTTTCTCTTCGAGTAGCACACAGACCGTGGAGAAAAATGCTTGTGTCAGCTTCTTCATGAGAGCTGTAGAGACATTGAACATTCATAGAGTCTGAGAGCAACACCTGCCATGCAGTAACTTTGGTTGTAATTCTACACAAGAACTGCTTTGCTGGCACCTTATCAACTGCTGTGTTATCAGCAACATGATAAGCAGTGTCTGGCTTTCCACCCTGCCATCTCTCATGTGACTTCCTTCAATGAAGTGGGAAGATCATAATGGTCAAAAACTAGATACAGTATAGACCTCATTATAGTTGCAGCACTTGCAGCTCAGTGTGGGTGTAAAGTAGTCAGCCCATTAAGCACATGCCTTGACCATAGGAGATTTACCCATTGCCTGGACAACTGCCATTTCATCAATACTAGTCACCTTCCTTGGTGGTAATAAAGCAATGACATTAGTGACATCTGGTTGCAGATCACCACCAGTTTTGTTTGGCAGCTCCTGAAGTATAGCCTGTAGCGTGCTCTCGTCTGTGCTTGGCTGGAGTTCCCCACTCACTGTGAACAAGGCTCGTGAAAGGCAGTAAATTCCTGCTTACTAATGCCCTGTTTGGGTTGATCTTAGGGCATGAGTATACAACAATCAACATGCGAGGGAATAGTGGCCTATCATCCTTAAGCTCATTTACTTGATCATCCAGTTTGTGCTTCACTGACTTCCTTTGTCCTCACTGCATCATCCTCAGTGATAGTAGCACTCCCCTGTGCCTTCCAATTCTGATTCTTGCTCACATCAACAGCCTTTTGCTGTTGTTCCCTCGCACTGAATAAACACACCTTATGAACTGGTTCTTTATTGTCTTGTTGGTAGAAGAAACACAAGCTTGCTTTGAAAGGAAATGTTGCTGAATGTGTGAAGTGAGCAGTCTTGCTTTCAGCAGTTTGGTACCTTAGTTGCAGCTGCAGAGGAAGGTTGCCCAATCTCTTCTGACGATACTGACTTTCTCCTTGTTGGCATGCCTTCTGGTATCGTTCTAGGTGACCACTGTGACATGTTGACCCATAACATTTTCCGTACCACTTTGTTTTCTTTTCTTTTGGATACGTGGCGGTATGTTCTTGGAACTGTCTGCTGATCTGTGAATATTCAGTATCTCCATGCTGCCCTGTTGCATATTAAAACTGGAGGAACTTATAAAATGCTTCTTCTGATGGTTCAATCACTAGATCACTAATGGCTCCTGACACTGAATGCACGGTTTCAAATCAGTTTCTAGTTTTGGTTTCTTGCTGGTGCTTGGGTCTATTGTGTGACTGCTTAATGCCACACACCAAATTTATGTACCCCCTTGGGTGAATATATTTATCTTTCTAAGGCCTAATCTATCATGTAAAAAGTCAGATGTGATTCAAATTGGTCATGTTCCGGAAAAGCAAAAAGTGACATATCATTACGCGTTGGTTTAAGTCGCTAGTGGAATAGTTGATGAAAAGCTTATAACAAAATTATTATTATTATTATTATTATTATTATTATTATTATTATTATTACTTGCTAAGCTACAACCTTAGTTGGAAAAGCAGGATGCTATAAGCCCAGGGGCTCCAACAGAGAAAATAGCCCAGTGAGGAAAGGAAACAAGGAAAAATCAAATATTTTAAGAAGGGTAACAACATTAAAACAAATATCTCCTATATAAACTATATAAACTTTAACAAAACAGGAGGAAGAGAAATAAGATAGAATAGTGTGCTCTCAAGCAAGAGAACTCTAACCCAAGACAGTGGAAGACCATGGTACAGAGGCTATGGCGCTACCCAAGACTAGAGAACAATGGTTTAGTTTTGGAGTGTCCTTCTCCTAGAAGAGCTGCTTACCATAGCTAAAGAGTCTCTTCTACCCTTAGAAAGGGCAAATTGGCCATTGAACAATTACAGTGCAGTAGTTAACACCTTGGATGAAGAAGAATTGTTTAGTAATCTCAGTGTTGTCATGTGTATGAGGAGAGAGGAGAATATGTAAAGAATAGGCCGGACTATTCAGTGTATGTGTAGGCAAAGGGAAAATGAACCGTAACCAGAGAGAAGGATCCAATGTAGTACTGTCTGGCCAGTCAAAAGACGCCATAACTCTCTAGTGGTAGTATCTTACCTGGTAAATTTGTCATACAGGTAAACAAGCATTCTGCAATGAATACATTGGTAGTTCTGGGTGAATATTGGCACATAAAAACTTTAGATAAACAGAATTTAACATTCTGGTACTCCAGACTTTAAAATGAAACTTGCGCAATGCAGTGTTTTCGGCCAAATTTAACTTTTCTATTTGATGCTGTGCCAAGGTCACTAGAGCTTAATGGAAAAATGGCTACATAATTTTTCCACTTCCCAATAATGCAAAGAACACAATCATAACGGTTGCAAAAAATTAACATGCAATACCAACAAGAATATCAGTTTGTTACATTGCGGCCCCAGCCCCCCACTTATATATCAGTTTTGCATTTTTATAAAACCAATACATTTAAGATAATTGCTGTATAAAGTGGATGAATTAGTGCATGGATGCATTAAAATGGTAATAAAAAACATCAAATAGAAAATAAACAAATCCTCATTACTAATATCTTACCTAAGTTTTTGGAAAAATCCATCGCTGAGCTCAAAGATTTGCCACTAATGCTGAGCCTCAGTCTTCCTTTTTGACTTCTTTGGCGACTCTAGGGGGAAGTCATGGGTGATTTGAACGCACTGTCCAGAAGTGTATAAACAGCATCTTCTTCTGGGAGATAAGCTCAAGCCACTTCCACTACTATAGAGAAGGTACTTGGGTCATAAGGCTGCAATTTCGGTCTAGTTTTATACTGTTTCCAGACAAAGCCAGAGAGGAGAACGGAACGGCAGAATAAAAGGTCATACGAAAGACAGCGAAAAATGAAAAAAAAAAATACAGATTAAAGAAGGAAATGGGAAGACGAAATTACCGAAAGGAAGGATCAAAAGGAAAAAAGACAGATATAAACAAGCTTCCGGGCAACACAGCTTCACAACGAATAAAACCACACTGGCAAGGTTTCGTTTTCATAACACAAATAACCAATTAGAATATTTTACGTGCCTAAAACACTGGATAAGGTCTAAGAAATTATAATTCGATGGTTTACAACGCACAAATGAATGAAAGTGCATTTAAGTGCTACAATTATTATGCTAAATCTTAGAGGCAACCTTTTCACTGAATCACAACTCACTGAAGTAGCTGTGTAGGCTATTTCGATTCATGATAAATGAAGTTTTGAAGAGTTATTTCTTATCTATTTTGAATGGAGGGAATTTAGTGTCTGAATTATATGTGATTTAACAAAGTCAGTTTCAATGCAACGAAACGATTCATAGCGCCATTATTTACTTTTTTTTTATCTTACTTAATCAGGTCTATGTTGGTAGGACCATAGGTTCATCCCAACCTCACATTCACCTCAAGAGAACTGTTCGAGAGAGAGAGAGAGAGAGAGAGAGAGAGAGAGAGAGAGAGAGAGAGAGAGAGAGAGAGAGAGAGAGATAAACTAGTTTTTAAAACAATTGCAGGTTGATAACAACAGTTTAAAATCGAAAGAAAAAAATTCCTTTGTTTACTTTAATGTTTTAATTTGGAGGATTTTCTTTAAAGCACAAACACACACTGCGCGCGTGTGTGTGTGTGTGTGTGTGTGTGTGTGTGTGTGTAAATTAAATTTTCACGCGATTTATTTTATAACTGACATTATAGTCAAGGATTGACAACTCAAAGTAATTTATTGTGTATTCCGCTGTTGTTTCTTTTGAAAAGAGTGGAAAACTTGTGTCTGTACGAATAAAAATCGGCATAAGTTTTATAATCACAACCAATTTCAACGTAAATTATGATATTCTGTGGTGTTTAACATCTTCATGAGATCTTTTATGTACGATCTACTATTCTTCTTTTGATTGTAAACGAGCGCTCCCTTTACGTTACGGTATTAGTTGTTCCTCATACCTATTAAGCACCATTAAGATATACTGTAAAAAGAATGTGTCTTGTAACTATTTCTATATTTGATATGATGCACAATTAAATTAGAGGGCTTTCTAAAGGTGCATTTTTTATGTTCGAATTTTCTTCATCTTTGAGTATTTCAGTCTAATTCGTCATTACCCTTAATTTCCATCTTCTCTGTTTTCATCGTAATATTCAACACGAGAAACACACATGGACACACAAATCATTTTTTTTTTATTTCGAAAGCTGGATGTGTTCTCGCCTGCAGGATCAGTGTGAATCATTGGGGCCGCTCACGAAAACTAAACTCTCCTGTTTAACGAGTCTGACGCAGTGGCCAGAAGTCTTGCACCTGCAAGTCATGTTTCTTTGCTGGTTTCATTGTTTTTTCTATTGCTTGATTGTTATGTAAAATAATTTCTATTATGGCAAGAAGTTTAAGGATACGTGATAATGTTGAAAAACCTAATTCATATGCGAACATCCAAGATAAATGGGTTTTTAGAATAAGCCGGTGACTTATTTTGGGCCTACGGAGACTAGCCTTGCATGTACTGCTTCATGGTACGAAGGATCTTTGTGTAAACCAGAATGAGATGAAAAAATAAGTGAAGAGATTATCTTGATTCTGACTTTCGAATTCTCATGATTACAACCTGGTTGGTGCGACGTTCGCCTGAGGAACAACGTGACATTTCCGGTATTTGAAGGGCCATCCATAACATTGAAGTCTTAATTTTTTCTGTTATGTTGTTTTTATTACTGAGACGTTTGTTTACCTGCAATTTTGTTAGTCAGGGCTTTTCTTATGAGAAATTTTCATTTAAATAGAATGTCCTTGGCAAATGAGTTTTAACTTGGAGTAGTCATGTAATCAAATTTATAATGATGTGCTAAGCCTTATGTCTGTAAAAGCACGGCGACTCTTAAATGATCAGGCCCTTTTGCATTTATCTTGCATTTTATCCCAGTTAACTAGAAACTTCAGTGCCATTCACCCTTATACGCTTCCTTTAATATATTATTAGGGATAACTAAGACGCACACAACATAGAATGCAGCACCTAATATCTAAAACTTTGGCGACTAGTAAGTTAACCTTGACTAAATGTGTGATTAGAAATGCTCCTCTCGAGGACGCAACTGAACTTCGACTTCACTGACTTCCCACAGACCTTTGGCCACATATCGGTCCTTTGCCAGCCATGAACTCGATGAGAGCTGAAACAGAGATAAATAAGGTCTTAGCTACGAAACACGTGCACCTTATTTAGCAATACCAGCTTTTATTTATGAACGTTAACGTTGAATATGAACAGTATTCAAACTACAGAAATATCACTATCATCCATGCGCTGCGTTTATATTCATTTCTAAATACTAGGCCCTGGAATGGCATGAACAAGGTATCATTTCTGATATATACTTAAAAATAAAGTAAAGCACTTAATTAATCATGCTACAGTAATTATATTTCAGTAGCTTTATGAAAAGACAACTATGGGGGAACGAATCACCATACATTTACCTTACAATCTTCGAAATATTGCCCAGACACTCTTTCGACATCTCCAGACACAGCCAGATAGATGGTCGTCTGAGCACCAAGTTCACTCGTCTGGTTAAGCATAGAGAAAGATTAGGGTCAGCAAACAGCACACTACAGCAACCGTAACCTCGACAGCCATATATATATATATATATATATATATATATATATATATATATATATATATATATATATATATATATATATATATATATATATATATATATATTTCATTCTGCTAAGACTAAAAGCAGTCCAGCTTGGGAGAGGAAGACCGTGAAAGGTTATAAGGCGGATTACAAAAGATGATACAGAGAAAACAAAAAGAATAGGGAACATTTTCTTTCATCCATCCCTCTGTATTCCTTTTTAATTCAGGCAAAACTAGCGCGATTGTTGTTTGTGTGAAATGAAAGAATAAATAGTTTCTATAATTAGTGAATTACATGTTTCTGTCGCATTTGAATATTAATTGTTATTTGTTTTCATTTGTTAGAAAGAAGCTATAACTAGATGAGAATTTGAAGTGCCTCGGTATCAATTACAATGCTAAATTATTTCCTCATAATGATTATAGGGAAATCAAATCTTACAAATCTTGTCTTAATATTATTTCCTGTACCTAAGAATTTTGCTAGACTAAATGTGAGAAACTCCCGTTGAATCCCAACCTCAATATTTGTTTCCTTGTACTATTATGAATTTAAGAGTACCCACTTAATAACGTTATTGTAATTCTGTATTCTAAAAATAGGGAAAATAACCAATGTTGATACTGCTTCCGAATCGTGGGTATGTACATTTCGGCCTCATTTTTTATTCAACTTCATAAAAGACATTTCAATATTTTCAATTTCAAAATATTTGTTCATCCTTATGATGTAGAAATTAAATCATGAAGGTGTTAAATATCGTGATATTTCCAGAGAAAGTTGAATTAATCTATAAACTTTGGGTGAATCCATTGAACGAGGGAGACTGTCGTAAGGTCAAATGTAGGATAAACGTGGTAAAAAGATACTCGATCAGTTGTTTATCATTAATAATACATTTTGATATATAGTTTATTCACTAGCCACTTATATTCATATTGAGACTTCTAGCGATTACAAACACTACTAATAATGACAGTTATTGTTATTCTGATTATAAATCATTAGCAGTAAAAGTTAAAACCGGAGAAATTACTTTAAAGGTGTATTTCAAGAATTTTTATTTCATTTGGATGTGCTAACATTGAAATTTGGGGAAATATACCTGAATTTGATATAATGTTTATTACTTATCGTAACAACTGTCAAGATGAATAAGCAGAATATTATATTGGAAAACAAATTCATTGTTTTTCTATAACGCATTTGAAACAGTTACGGTAAGTGGACTGATCACGATCTCCATATTTATAGAAAAGTATAATACTCTACGCTTCTTCCTTTCCTTGTGTATGAGAAGCCCCATTATTTGGTGTAATTCAGCGCCCTTGATACTAACAGGCTTGCTATGCTGTAATCTACACTAATAGTTTCACGAGCAAATGGACAAAACCTTTGACAATGTTCACTGTTTAGGTTCTAAACTATGCAGGAGTTTACATTTCAACATTACACATTACCTTTCCAGCAAAATGGACAACGAAGCTGAGAAATCCATTGATGATCCGAGCAGACCAATTCAGTGGAAAATCGTTCTTACTAAAGAAGTCAGTGCCCACGGCGCCCGGGTGAAGGCTGTTGGCTGTCACCTCTTGGGGAGACAGGGAGAAGTACAAATGAGATTTGTTACAGTAGGCCTATATGTTCATTGCATAAGTAGTTTCTCGAATGCAAAATGTAGCCGGATTGCAGAATGGCATTTTATACCGGGCCTTTATATGTTACAAAATAAAAGACGGTTTCAATACTACATGGGTTAATGTTCCAAGAAACATTTATAGTAATGATTCATCTCCAATATTTTTCCTCTGCATCCCAATACTCACCTGTTCCTTTGAGTTTTTCGGCGAGCTCTTTGGTGAAAAGGATATTGCAGAGCTTACTCTGAGCGTAAGCCGACGAAGGGCTATAGGACGTCGCCTCAAAGTTCAAGTCACGAAGGTTTATCCTTCGTGTAAACACGTGAGCAGCAGAAGACACGTTGATGATTCGTCCTGGACCGCTGGCAATCATTCGATCTAGTTCGGGAGAATAAAGGAGGTAAGATGAAGCGCCACAAATGATACATAACTGATGTTTCGAAGCTTTTCCTTCATATAGCTTATTTACAGCATACACACACACACGTATATATATATATATATATATATATATATATATATATATATATATATATATATATATATATATATATATATATATTCAAATAAGCCATATATATTTTTGATACATTAATGTCTGGATTCTTTTAACGACCTCGGGATCAGAGCCCCAGGCGAAATCACACAGACAAGAGCTTGTGACCGGCCGGGAATCGAACCCTGGTCGGCAAGCTTGTATAGACAGTGACTAAACCACTTGGCCACGAAGAAAAATAAAAATCAACGACAATTCTTCTGTATTTATACCTATCGAATTCAGGTGTTTTGTACTTAAAATTGAAATCAACCCATCTTCACCATCGTAGCTAATTGGTAGTTTGTTACTTAGCATTCGATTAATGATAAATTTTGCACATTTAGACGTGTTTTTCATATTCAAATAAGCCATATATATATATATATATATATATATATATATATATATATATATATATATATATATATATGTGTGTGTGTGTGTGTGTGTGTATATATATATATTTTTTTTTACAGAAAAATTGTCATTGACTTTTATCTTTCTTCGTGGCCAAGTGGGTTAGTCACTGTCTATACAAGCTTGCCGACCAGGGTTCGATTCCCGGCCGGTCACAAGCTCTTGTCTGTGTGATTTCGCCTGGGGCTCTGATCCCGAGGTCGTTAAGAGAATCCAGACACTAATGTATCAAAAATATATATGGCTTATGTGAATATGAAAAACACGTCTAAATGTGCAAAATTTATCATATATATATATATATATATATATATATATATATATATATATATATATATATATATATATATATATATATATATAGGGCGCATCACAAGGAACGAGCTATCCTTTGATGAATCTAGCCAATGTATCCTCTAGAGTCTAGAGGCCCTTTGCGTCAAAAGGCGTAGGAGATGATGATGATGCTGATGATGATATGCATACACACACACACACACACACACATATATATATATATATATATATATATAGATAGATAGATAGATGTATATATATATATATATATATGTATATATATACACATATATATATATATATATATATATATATATATATATATATATATATATATAAACTATATATGTGTGTGTGTGTGTGTGTGTGTATGTCCGTGTATCTATATATATCTGTGTGTATATATATATCTATCTATCTATCTATCTATCTATCTATATATATATATATATATATATATATATATATATATATATATATATATATATATGCTGTGCGGATATGAAACACAGTAAAGAATAGCTTATTAAACTAAAATAGGATATGATGGGATTTGCTGAACTTTTCAATTACTGTTGCAATATAACTGCAAATAGTTATATTCATATTACCACACATTCGCATATAAAAGACCATGATAACACATTCCACATCATAATGATATTTTAGTAGGAAATTATCTCATTTCTTAAAACAAATAAATCTATTGGAAATGGGAAAACAGAATATGCTCCCCCATCCCGTCCTCTGTCTCTCTCTCTCTCTCTCTCTCTCTCTCTCTCTCTCTCTCTCTCTCTCTCTCTCTCTCTCTCTCTCACCCAGGAGAAGATTTGTCAGTAGGAAGTGTCCGTAGTGATTCGTTGCCATCGTCAATTCCAAGCCATCCTTTGTGATCTGCTTCGCCTGCGGTCCTACAATCCCAGCATTGTTTACCTGAAGAAGAAAAATTACAAAATCCTTCTGCTGCTATTGTAGCCTCCAAAGAAGAACTGAAATTCTGGAAGGGGAGAAAGAGAATAAGCCCGATTCAAAGCAGAAATTATGGAAGGATATGAGCCAAGCTTGAACCAGATTATTATGAATTTAAAAAATAGTTATAAAAAGATGTTATAATAATCAATAAAAAAGGAAAAAAAAAACGAAAGTAGAATAATGCTAGATATCCAAGATATAGAAAACGAACGAAATAGATAAACATAGAAAACATGGGTTTCAAGAACACATACTATATTTATAAAAAAAGATGGTTGAAAATTAGAGGTTAATAGTAAATTTTCTTCTTTCATAGTGGTATAATTTAACATATTTTCCCACTCGATGAAAAATGATATCATAATCCGTAATGCCGAGAAATATGAAATATGTAACTTGGCCTGTGAAGAGTAAGTCAATTTGTTCTCTCCCTATTCTTAATACTAGCGTAATTGGGCTATAACATGGACAGCACAATTCGATTAATTTTACAATTTTTGGGTACATACATCCTTTGGTGTACTTTACTTGTTTAGGATTAATTTCGTAAATGATTTTTCTTTGTCTTTGGCTAATCATGAAAACACATAATGAAATATACTGTGCTAGACAATATCTTTCATGAATATAGTTTAGCTAAGTACATCACATCACCAAAAAGGCAGTTTATCCTAATTTTGCCCGGTACAAAATAAAGATTTATCTAACATTAGTTTTGTCAGTTACTATTTTCCTAAAAATATCTAACATCTATTAGAGATTTTAGCCATTTACTATTATGCACTTTTTTTTCTTTTTTGCATACTCCAATAATCTACAAACGCACAACTCAGAAACGACTTGTAGACTTGTTAGTATGGAAATTAGCTTCAGTCAGACCCAGTCGAAGAGAAATGTCGCCAATTGGCTCAGTCAGGGAGAGATGGATGCGAACACAAACATTTTGGTGCCATCTGGTTGGTTGTTAAGCTTCAGGGAGTTTTCTAAATATATTCATGGGGGTTATGCTACCAATGAGCTCAATAACAAAATTATATTAATGACATATATATGTATATGTATATATATATATATATATATATATATATATATATAAATATATATATACATATATATATGAATATGTATATATATATATATATATATATATATATATATATATATATATATATATATGTATATATATACATACAGTACAGTATATATATATATATATATATATATATATATATATATATATATATA
>NC_090725.1:203687762-203700262 GCF_036898095.1 Palaemon carinicauda | reverse complement strand
CTCATTCCGTAGGATCTGTCGACAGAATAATCGAACGGAGTCGAGATTCGACGTGTCTAGATATTCGACCACCACATCTTTGTTACCCGTATGACCGATAATCTCAGCTGGAAAACAGAATGATCATCTTCTTTTATTTTAAGCTCAATAAATATATCAGGTAATTAACTGATTAATACGAATATATGGAGCCGTTTTAAAAACGAGCGTAACTTTCTCCCTTCATTTGTTTATTTAAACATGCATATATATATATATATATATATATATATATATATATATATATATATATATGTGTGTGTGTGTGTGTGTGTGTCTCGGTGTTATTTCACTTTTATCTAATAATACATTTATTTTACTTATCTTATTTATCTTTCTTATAACAGTTAGATAGTATTCCTTGACAAACATTTCTATCATGTCGTCAATTTCTCTTTCCAAGCACCGGTCAAAACAGGGTGTCATCTTACCTGCGACTTTTCTGGCTTTGATGAGATTCCTGCATGCAAGGATCACACGGGCACCTCGGCTAGCAAATTCCTTGGCTGCTTCCTTCCCGATCCCTGAAAGCGTTAAGTTTTGTGTTGTAATGCAAAATAAATGCTTCTATAAATTGTTTATATGTTTTAGACATTGGTTTAATGTTTATGTACAGCGTATCTAAATATATGCAGTATATATAAATATATATATATATATATATATATATATATATATATATGTATATATATATATATATATATATATATATATATATATATATATATATATATATATATATATATATATTTATATATATATATGTGTGTGTACATATATATATATATATATATATATATATATATATATATATATATATATATATATATATATATATGTATATATATATATATGAGTGTGTGCGTGAGTAAATATTTAACCCTATTATAATTTCATTTTGGATGAGGTAGTACCGAAAGAGTAGAGCTTTCGAGTTTTTTACCAAGCCTTTAAAGGTAAGGTTACTAACTCGATACCGTCTTCTTAATCTCATTAAAAGACTATATTCATTTACAACTACTATGGGTTTCACAGACAGTGCAAGTGCGATTTTTTGCAATTCTTCTGTAACGAACAGTCGTATCAATACGAGATGTTGCTATAGGGTATTACACCCAGTGAGGAAATTTATAGGGGTAGCCTATAATGAATCGTTAATTATTAATTATAAAGACACTTGCCCCTATGCCAAAGGGCAAAATCTCAATCATCCAGTCACAAAACCGAACAATAATATACAGAACCTCTACGACCACCCCCTCCCTCTCTCTCCTTTCATCCCTCACCTGCTCTCCCCCTGCTTCAAGCTATCTCTCTCCACCTCCACGCCATCCATCCCTCTCCGTTCTTTCCCTTCCCTTCATGCTCTCTTTCTGAGAAGGTAGCTTAAGTTGCAACTTATTTTGTATGATTTTTTTTTTATATCAAGCACTCTATCTATATATCTATCTTATCTAATTATAATATTTATTGTTGTAGATATGGAACAATTCAATCGGTTGTTACCTATCAGGTGACTGACTGCTTTATTCACTGGTTTGCTCATCTCTCTCTCTCTCTCTCTCTCTCTCTCTCTCTCTCTCTCTCTCTCTCTCTCTCTCTCTCTCTCTATGGTATTGGTTATGTAAATAATTATTAGATTGATAGAAAAAAAATCGTAAAAAAAATATGTTTAAATCAAAGCAACATTCAGAGAGAGAGAGAAAGAGAGAAAGAAAGACGTAGGGCAGGTGAGGGAAGAAAGGAGAGGGGAGGAAGAAAATGGGGGTTGGAGGTGAAGGGGGTTGTAGGCAGGCGGAGCTCTTCCAACCTGGTGTTCGTTTTCTTGCTTGGCTAATGAGTTTTGCCTCTTGGTATAGGTACAAAAGTCTTTATTATTTACAATAAATGATTCATGATACTCCTATAAATTTCCTTACTGGGTGTAATACACTATAGTAAAATCTCGTACTGATACGAGTGTTCGTTTCAGAATAATTGCAAAAAATCGCACTTGCACTGTCTGTGAAACCCATAGTAGCTGGTAGTTATAGAGCTACTCTGGAATCAAACTAACACCCAGAAATTATCAGCCGAGTACTTGACCATTTATAAATATGGCTCGAAGTGAGACAAAATTAATATAAATTGGAAGGACAAAGGGTAACTGTGTCTTAGGTAGCCGAAAGCTATGGGATTAAAGAAGGGGTAGAGTTTACAGGGTTAGGAAGGCTCTGGAGGTGTGTGAAAAATTACAAATGTGTCAATTGTAGGACTGTTTTTATAGGACTCGGTTTTTAGTAACAAAACTTATGATATTGATTGTATGTGATCCAGGAATGAAAAAGAATGAAAAGGAACTATTTTGTGAGATTGAGTCTGTGCCTGCCAAGTTTTGGTAGTCATGAAAATTTGGTTGTGTTAGGAGATTTGAATGTAAATGTTGCCGACTGGTTTGGGGTTCCTGGAGTATAGGAGATTAGAGGGGATTGATTGTTGGAAATACACTGTTTCCAAATAAGGATATTGACAAGTATACTTAGTAAAGAGACAATTGTGAGGAAAAGAGTGCTTAATTTTGTGTTAGTAGAGATTAGATGTAAGAGTAAGTTGTTGGTTGGGATAGGAAGAAGAGGAATGGCTGAAAGCATATTTTATCCCAATTTTGTTGAGCCAAGATTTGGTAAGATTGGTATAGCCTACAGTCATTTGGATAGGAAAGTAAATTGTGAAAATGGGGCTATGATTTTAATTTAAACAAGTGAGCTAGATTAGAAGGAAATAAGAGGGGCATATAAGGAGAAAATCTAACTGTGAGCTATGGTATAAGAAATGGATTTTGAAGTAGTACTGTATATGAAGGATTTTTAGAATTTAATGCTGCGGCCATGATAATAGCAAGGGGTATTTGTAGATATAATAAGTGGTAGAACGAGGAATTAAAAGGTATAGTAAAAAAATTGTTTAAGATGTGGTGATATAACTAAAGAGAAGAGTTGGTGTATGCAAACAAGAGGATAGAACAATCAAGAGTAAAGTGTGAGAGTAGGAAATGGCCATTATGTATTTATACTGAGTATAAAAAATCCAAAGGAGAATAAATGGAGAGAGAGAGAGAGAGAGAGAGAGAGAGAGAGAGAGAGAGAGAGAGAGAGAGAGAGAGAGAGAGAGAGAGAGAGAGAGGGAGAGAGTTTAGTGAACAAATGAATCTCAGAGCGAAAGATGCAAGTTGAGAGATGCTATCCAATATGAGCACAATCCTGGGTTGGGGAGTAAGTGTTTTGAAAATTTGCTGTATAGAGAATATAGGTTATAAGTTGGTCTGAGCTATGCAAAACTTGAAAGGGTTATTGTTAGTCTGAAAATGCTTATGGAAGTGATAACTGAAGATCCAAGAAATGCATTTAAGGAATTGGAGAAAGGAACGACCCGCAGCTAATGAGCTTTAAAGTGAGATGATGCAGTACATCGGTGGCAGTGTGATCGAGAGGTAGACCAAGGTCTGTGAAGTTGGTCTAGAACTCTAGATGAAAGGAAGGTTTCAGTGGATGGGTGGAAGCAATAATTGGTTCGTTGTAAAATGGAAAATGTGCTTAATGTGACTGTAAGAGAGAGAGAGAGAGAGAGAGAGAGAGAGAGAGAGAGAGAGAGAGAGAGAGAGAGAGAGAGAGAGAGAGAGAGAGAGAGAGAGGGTTACTTTGTAATAGACAGGGACATGATTGAGAGAATAAAAAAAATTGCAAAGTGAGTTTCAAGAGTTACATCTTTCTACAAACCACAATTATTGCCCAATTTGAAAGTCCATGTACTGACTTACAAGCCAGCACATCTCACTCTTATTCTTCGCATGCTGCCAATTACTAGAACACTAGATTTAATAGTTTTCCCCGTTACCGTTAAGCTTTGGAATTCTTTCTCTGGCCAATATGTTCTAATTTCAAAAGCAAATTCATCTCTTCTCGCTCTCCCCTGTATTTTTTCCACCATGAGTTCTTTCCTTCAAAACATGATGTTGTTCCTCCTCACGGCATTCGCATCCTTACCTGCGGATGCACCAGTCACTATGACAGTCTTCCCAACAAGTTGCTCTTTCGAGTTGCATCTTCCAGAACGGGACCTGTAGTACCACCGGACTATCAGGAGCACCACAAACGTCGTCAGGATCATCTTCGTTCTGCAAAATGTGTAATAATAATAATAATAATAATAATAATAATAATAATAATAATAATAATAATAATAATAACAAGGGCAATCAGAAATTTCAGACCTCCGCCAATAAATATAGACAACATTTAACTAAACTCTACGTACATCGCCTCCCACTTTTCATGTGCTAACTGTACAGTAGAAGGTGAAAACACCAATGTTGTTCCAGAATCATAATATTGATCCGTATCAACTCCAAAATTTCATGGTTTCTTCCATTGCGTAATATCTATCCAATGTTAAAATTTGGTGAAAATCCAATGTGTCATTTTCTTTGGACATAATCTTTAAAATTGTGAAAAATACAAATTCGGATCTAGAATCCTAATCCGGTACCGGATCATCTCCTAAAGTTGATGGAGCATTCCATGGCTTTAGATCTATCATTATTTTAATGATGTTACTGTTCTTAAAATGTTTTATTTTTAACTTTTTCCTTTCCTCACTGGGCTATTTTCCCTGTTGGGGCCCCTGGGCTTATAGCATCCTGCTTTCCCAACTAGGTTTGTAGCTTAGCAAGTAATAATAATAATAATAATAATAATAATGGTGAAAATTTCGTCCAAATCCGTTCATTTGTTCGACGTAATCTTTAAATTTGTGAAAAAGGCAAATCCGGAACTGGAATCCGGACCATCAAAATTTAATAGGGTTGTCCATGACCTAAGATCTATCTGTGGTGGACATTTCGTCCAAATTTGTTGCGCAGTTATGACGTAATCTCGACCACAGACACAGACAGACAAATAAATAAGTAAATAACCCGACTCGAAAATATAACCTCCTTGGCGGAGGTAATGATATCGTCGTTTATCTCTGATCACAAACAAGATAACATGTCAAGAAGCACTATGAGAAACTAGAGAAAGAACTAAATAGATTCATAAAGAAAAATTTTTTTAGTTTCCCTGAGATCTTAACTAATTGCAGTGACATAGCATTTTGCTTTCTTTATGGCAAAGCCGTGATTTCAAATGTACATAAGTGATCAATAGCTCTCAGGTTTATTTATATACCAGTGAGAATCATTCTACTTCTTTTTTCTAACCTGAAATTATATTTATTTATAATTAGTCTATAATAATACGGTGTGTGAGTATTTCCAAGCTAAACAAGACAATGTTTTTTTGGGGAGAGGGTGCAATTCACCAACGCCTTTTGCTTCAAAGAATTCCTTTCCCCAAACTTCACTGCTTACAAACACACACATAAATTACACACACAGTATATATATATATATATATATATATATATATATATATATATATATATATATATATATATATATATATATATATGCATACAATATTACTTGCTCAGCTACAACCCTATCATAGCTAAAAATAGCTTCTACCCTTACCAAGAGGAGAGTAGCCAGTAAAAATTGCAGTGCTGTAGTTAACCCCTTGAGCAATGAAGAATTGTTTGGTAATCTCACTGTTGTCAGGTGTATGAGGACATATGAGAATATGTAAACACTAGGCCAGACTATTCGGTGTAAGTGTAGGAAAACGGAAAATAAGCCGTAACCATAGATATTATTATTATTATTATTATATGTTATTATTATTATTATTATTGCTAGCTAAACTACAACCTTAATTAGAAAAGCAAAATGCTACAAGCCCAAGGACTCCAATAGGGAAAAATAGCCCAGTGAGGAAAGGAAATAAGGAAATAAATAAACAATATAAGAAGTAATGAAAATTAAAGTAAAATATTTTTGAAACATCAACAACATTAAAACAGATATTTTATTTATAAACTGTCAAAGGACTTATGCAAGCCTGTTCAACATAAAAACATTTGCTGCGAGTTTGGACTTTTAAAGTTCTACTGATTCAACTACCCGATTAGGAAGATCATTCCACAACTTAGTCACAACTGGCATAAAACTTCTCGAGTACTGTGTAATATTGAGCCTCATGATGGAGAAGGCCTGACTATTAGAATTAACTGCATACCTAGTATTACAAACAGGATGGAACTGTCCGGGAAGATCTGAATGTAAAGGATGGTCAGAATTATAAAAAATCTTATGCAACATGCATAATGAACTAACTGAACGACGGTGCCAGAGATTAATATCTAGATCAGGAATAAGAAATTTAATAGACCGTAAGTTCCTGTCTAACAAATTATGGTGAGAATCAGCAGCTGAAGACCACACAGGCGAACAATACTCGAAACAAGGTAAAATGAAAGAATTAAAACACTTTTTCAGAATAGATTGATCACCAAAAGTCTTGAGAGACTTTCTCAATAAGCCAATTTTGTGTGCAATTAAAGAAGACACAGACCTAATGTGTTTCTCAAAAGTAAATTTTCTGTCGAGAATCACGCCTAAAATTTTAAGTCATACAAAGTTAAAGAAACATTTTCAATGCTGAGATCCGGATGTTGAGAAGCCACGGTCCTTGACCTACTAACAATCATACTTTGAGTTTTGTTAGGATTCAACTTCAAAAACCATAATTTGCACCATGCACTAATTTTAGCTAGATCTCTATTAAGGGATTCAGCCTCCCCAGATCTACATTCAGGAGATAGAATTGATGAAAAGAGAGTAACCTCAACTGCATATGCAACAAGCTTGTTTTCTAGACCAAACCACATGTCATGTGTATATAGTATGAAAAGTAATAGGCCAAGAACACTACCTTGAGGAACACCAGATATCACATTCCCATACTCACTATGGTGCCCACCAACAACTCCTTGCGATCTATTACTTGAGAAATCAATAATGATGCTAAGAAACGACGCAACCACTCCCAACTGTTTGAGTTTGAAAACAAGGCCCTCATGATTAACACGTACTGCATTGGATACAATGTAGTACTATCTGGCCAATCAAAAGATCCACTAACTCTCTATGCGGTAGTATCTCAACGTGTGGCTGGTACCCTGGCCAACTGCTATAATATATATATATATATATATATATATATATATATATATATATATATATATATATATATATATTAATAATATATTTACATATATACAGTATATACATAATGTATGTATATATATATATATATATATATATATATATATATATATATGTATGTGTGTGTGTGTGTGTGTGTGTGTGATTAAGTCTGTATGACAACGTATAAACATTAGTGAAACTTTATTTCCTCATGCAAGACTTGTGAGTTCCGTGTTATGAGACCTTTCTATCTTAAAAAAAAAAATCTTAGAGTAGAATTTAAACTGCTTGAAATAGTAACTACTTTATCTCATGTGAAATCACATCAACCAATAGTGACTTAGCTAGTTTCTTTTGAGCTCTGATCTAAATATCTTGAAATATGATCAATATCTATAAAAATATTTCGTATTCTTGGTCTCTATCTATTTGTTTATCTTCGTTTTAAAGACAGTAGAGTTAAAGACACTATTAATTAGTTTCAACTAAAAATATTGCAACTAATTGAAAAATCAACTTGAAAAAAAAAATTGACGCATAAAGTTCTCAAAAAGATACAGGTCTCTGATTTTGTATTGATGAGATTTTGACCGTATATGAAGATTATATCTAAAATTCAAGTCTAACTGGGCAAACCTGCCCCGTTTTAGCGAAAAACGAAAAATATTTGTCCTCTTGAGAAAATTTTTTGGAAGAAATGTACATGCATATGTAGAAAAAAAAAAAAGAAGAATGTTACCATATAAAAAGGTAGAAATGTAGTCAAGCAAATGCCGAAAAGGGAGGAAAGTTAGAACAGGCAAACAAAATTTACATTCTAACGAGAAATTATCACTTTAAAATACCCAAGATTATTTTGATTCCTGCGTAGTTTAATATCTTTCGAATAATTTTCTTAGCTCTTGGCCATTTATGTGTATGTATGTATGTACACACACACACACATATATATATATGTATATATATATACATATATATATATATATATATATATATATATATATATATATATATATATATATATATATATATATCATTATCATCATCTGCCGTTACTAGTCCAATGCAGAGTAAAGGCCTCAGACATGTCCTTCCACTTGCATCTGTTTATGGTCTCTTTATGCCAGTCCACGCCCGCAAACTTTCTTACTTCGTCAATACATCGTCTTTTCTTCCTCCTTCTGCTTCTTTTGTAATATCTATGGTTGTGGTGGCCGATGTGGTAACGTCCCTGATTAGTGAACGCCATACTGGGGTTCAAGTCCTGCTCAAGCTCGCTAGTTTCTTTGGTCGCTGCAACCTCACCATCCTTGTGAGCTAAGGATGGAGAGTTTGGGGAAGCCTACAGGTCTATCTGCTGAGTCATAAGCAGCCATTGCCTTACCCTCCTTGGTCCTAGCTTGGGTGGAGAGGGGCTTGGGTGCTGATCATATGTATGTATGGTCAGTCTCTAGGGCATTGTCCTGCTTGATAGGACAATGTCACTGTCCCTTGCCTCAGCCATTCGTGAGTGGATGTTTTTACTTAATTAATTATGGATGTGCGACATGTTTCAAGATCAGGCGCCCCAACATATTTACCCGAAAATCAAGACTATTTTGAATGTTCCTCAAGTACAAAAGTAAGCATTCACCTGCAACATTGGGAATAAAGTTCATATGACCTTCAGTATGTAAACGCATACCACATTATAAGTATTGTAGGCTACATGAGCACATGTATATTTACGTCCTTTATGTGCCTGTGCATACAGTATGTCCGTATTCAATTATCAGTATGGACACTGCACAGGGTAGGTTTTCTCAAATTGACACGATTTCTTTTTTTTTTTTTCTTTTTACCGCAACTGAGTATCGATTTACCAATAAGTTGCTTTTACCAGACAAACTTGCGAGTGTCTGGATTTCCCAATCCTACTTTCTCTCTTAATTCTACTTTCCCAAGACGTTAAATCCCTTCTATTCTGAGGAAAATAAGAGAACGCTAAAGAGATAAAAATAAATACTAGGTAGGCTATTCATGTTTGTACATATTCATATAAAAATAACTTTGTCCTTCTGTCAAGGCACATTTTCTCTGACAGAGAGTGGCTTCAGAAAAATAATTCGATTCAATTTAGTAGAGAAAATTACGAACAGCATATGTCCAGTGTCTTTCAAATTTTTTAAAGTGACCATCATAATCAATTCCATTATCAATTCAAAGATATGTTTTCAAAATTTTATTCAATGCAGATATTAGTGAACGTTTTTAATACAAGGAGAAAACTTGGACATTGTCCTGCTTAGTTACCATTAAATGAAAGACGACAAAGAATTAAATCAAAAGGTCAGTAAAGGTGAAACTTGAAGCAAAGTAATTTTTTCACTAAACTTTAAAGTTTAGAGCATTGATATAGGATCTTGAAAGATCCCATAAAAATAAATTTCAGTTGAAAACGTGCACATGTACTTTCATCATTAAAAAAAAAAAAAAAAAAAAAAAAAAAAAAAAAAAGAGTACGCTACAATGTCGCCCTGAATTATTGAAACGAATTTATACAAACAAAAATCAGAACATTTAGCCATAAAGAATGATTAAAAATACAGGCAGAATAAAACGTTTAGCAATCGAGAAATATAAATGACAGTCTCTCAAGACGTAATAGGACCAAAACATGGAATCACTAACCGTATCGTGGAGTGTAGTCTAAGCACTAACCGTATCTTGTGAAGACGACCGAAACATCTCCTTGGGCTGCACCCCTTCAAGCCGCCGCTAAATGACTGATGAACTGAATGCTGAGCGGCGATTCCCAAGTCGCCGGACCGATCTAGCAAGTACTGAGCTTGCTTGGTGGTCAGACCTGTCGCTTCCACATTGCACATATAACTTGTTACCAGAGTTTGACTCTCGAAAATAGAAGGGATCTTATAATTTGTTACTTTTATTTGTTTACTCTCTCTCTCTCTCTCTCTCTCTCTCTCTCTCTCTCTCTCTCTCTCTCTCTCTCTCCTTAATGACACGAGTTTTTCATGCGGCAATATCAATTCACTCAATTATTGATTAATTTCGTAAGAAAAACTTAAAATTAGCGTTAGAACTCAAAGAATAGTATCAATGTTCGATCGTTTCTATAAAAGTATATAATAATCACTAAACTCTTGTATGAATAAAAATGGAATACAAAATGCCATAAATCATAATACATCGATTACAGTTCATGATATCAAAATTATATCAGCCATCGTAATTCAGTCATCTACAAGACTGTATCCCATTGCCCAAGGTCTTATGCTATGGACCTTTGGTGCATAAGCATTGTGACGTGTGTTAATTGAAGACAGTTTAATAATGATTTAGTTTTCTAAACTATGTCTTTATGAAATTACTGAACGTTAACTGACGAAAGACATAAATTGTGTGTGCGTAATATGCTAAACCAAATGAAGTTTCCACCCGGAGCAAAATACATTGGATTTCCGGATGATTTGTTGAATGGTGAGAACATTCAAGAATACAGTAGATAATAAAGGGTTAAACAAAAAAACAAATTTTTTTAGATAAAAGGAAAAAGAAACATGCAATCCATACCTCCATATTCCCCGTCAGTGAGCAATGCCTTCAGAGCACCTGAAGTAGTGCGCTGTAAGTATTATTAAAGGATCCTTGCCCGGTCAGTTCGGTGCCCAGCTACACACACTTTTTAGTTTTTTATCTTCGTAGTCTCTGCCTTTCTTCCACCTTGCCATACAAAGCATTTTAACTTTTACTTCTTATTGCAACTGGGGAGTCCCCCCCCCCCCCCGTTGCACTTAGGCGCTAAATGGCCTTCTCGAGCTCAGTACCAGAGCATGTGGCTCAAATAATATGAATTAGATTAAATACCTCCTTTCCTTGTTTTGATACTACAAATGTTCGTGGAATTGGTAAACAGTCACAGAAGAACCTATATCCTTGTACAGAATATACTGTCTGAATGTATACTCATTATTAGAAATAAATTTGCATCCTCCCCCTCATCTGAGAGGTTTGGGGAGATACTTCTTAACAGATCTTGTCTCAAAAGAAAGGGTGCTCAGTTATGAAGCTTGCCTGCATCTAGCTTCTGGCCCAGTACATAACAACACCTGCACCCCAAAGAAACAGTCCATTCTTCCACCATTCATCACGATGTTCTAGCCACCAGTCAGAACATTATGTATTGCTTCAAACCAAAGTACCAAGTCATGTACAAGTCTAAACAGACCAGGTACTCCATTTCGCCATCACTTGGATTGGCCACAGCTTCTTGCGTGCGTGAAACAATAGACTTCATAATGGACCGAGTTTATAGGGATACAACTACACCCACTCTCAACGTCCCCGAGGCCTCTCTCCGTGCATTATTAGAAATATGCACAAAGAAAGCCCATTTTACTACACATAAGGGCCATATATATATTCAGAAAGATGGCGTTGCTATGGGGTCCCCTTTAGGCGTCCTCTTTGCTAATTTTTATATGGGAGTAGTCGAGGAGAGAGTTTTTAAAAAAATCAGCAAACCAAACCTCTATGTACGCTACGTTGACGATACTTCCGTAAAAATGGCCAATGTGGATTGCATGGAAGAACTGCAACGCATTTTCGAGGAATGCAGCTCGCTCAGGTTCACCCTCGAGCACAGCCTCTCACCTTCCTTGATGTCCTTGCAGAGACAAACAATAATAGCTTTAATACCTCAATGTACACCCAGCAACAAAACTGGTGTCGCCTCGCCAGACCCGACTTGGATACATCATGTCCTTCTTGCCCTGAAAGGTTGAAAGGTGGCCTGATGTTTAAACAACCAAGACATCGTTAGGATAGTTCGAATGTGAGGAGAAGGGTAATTACCGATATCAGTCAAAGAAGTGCGAGGATTGATGATATATATATATATATATATATATATATATATATATATATATATATATATATATACAATATAATATATAACCACAATATATAATATATATATATATATATATATATATATATTATATATACTATATATAATATATATGAATATAAATATATATATATATATATATATATATATATATATACATACATATATGAATATATATATATATATATATATATATATATACATATATATATATATATATATATATATATATATATATATATATATATATATATATATGAAAGAGATTGAGAGGTCTTATCTTATTCATTTAAGAAATGAAATCGTTTTCGGGAATAGTTATCGAAAAATATAATCACACCGATATATTTGAATTCCTTATTGCATTTTTCTATGGAAAATCCTTAAATATTGTGGGAACTGACTGTTCTAATTAATATACGTGGGAAT
>NC_090725.1:203610262-203682762 GCF_036898095.1 Palaemon carinicauda | reverse complement strand
CTTAAGCGTGATGACATATGCAGAGAAAATTTATTGCATTCCTGACTCTACCCATCGCCCCGATGGACAAAGACATGGATGCCATCGATTTCTCTGAGGAATCTGACGAACTGAGGACACACGGCACTGAAATCTCTCTTGAAATTTAGAAGGAAACTGACGAACTAAGAAAGAATACGATGAAATCTCGAAGGAAATTGAGGAACTAAGGAAAGTGGAAGATGAAATATCAAAGGCAATCGAAAAATTGAAGATCTTGAAATCTAAAACAGACAGAGGAGAACAGCAACGAAGAGCCTTTAAACGAACACGTAAAATAGCCTTTAATGCTAGAGATAAATCACCTTGAAATATAGGTAAAAAAAAAGCCCCTAATGCGAGAAAAAAGGCACCTCAAAATAGAGATCAAAGAGCCTCTAATGTTAGAAGTAAAGCACTTCAAAATCGAGGTCAAAAAACCTCTAATGCTTTATATAAGGCTCCTAAAAATAGAGGTCAAAAGCCCCTAATGCTATAAATAAGGCACCTAAAAATAAAGGTCAAAGAGCCTCTAATGCTAGAAGTAACGCACCTCAAAATCGAGGTTACAAAGCCCCTAATGCTATAAATAAGGCACCTAAAAAGAGGGGTCAAAAGCCCTTAATGCTATAAATAAGGAATGTAAAAAGAGAGGTCAAAGAGCCTCTAATGCTAAAAGAAATGCACCTAAAATTGAGGAAAAAAGCCCCTAATGCTATAAATAAGGCACTTAAAAAGAAAGGTCAAAGAGCTCCTAATACTAGAAGCAATGCACCTCAAAATCGAGGTCAAGAAGCCCCTCATGCTATAAATAAGGCACCTAAAAATAGAGGTCAAAGAGCCTCTAATGCTAGAAGTAAAATACCTCAAAATCTAGGTAAAAAATCCCCTAATGCTTTATATAAGGCTCATAAAAATAGAGGTCAAAAGCCCCTAATGCTATAAATAAGGCACCTAAAAATAGAGGTCAAAGAGCCTCTAATGCTAGAAGTAATGCACCTCAAAAATCTGAGGTCAAAAAGGGCCTAATGCTATATATAAGGCTCCTAAAAATAGAGGTCAAAAAGCTCCTAATGCTATAAATAAGGCACCTAAAAATAGAGGTCAAAGAGCTTCTAATGCTAGAAGTAATGCACTTTAAAATCGAGGTAAAAAAAAAAATAATACTGTAAATAAGGTACCTAAAAATAGAGGTCAAAGAGCCTCTAATGCTAGAAGTAATACACTTCAAAATCGAGGTCAAAAAGCCGCTAATGCTATATATAAGGCACCTAAAAATAGAAGTCAAAGAGCCTCTAATGCTAGAAGTAATGCACCTCCAAATCGAGGTCAAAAAGCCCCTAATGCTATATATAAAGCTCCTAAAATTAGAGGTAAAAAAGCCCCTAATGCTATAAATAAGCCCCTAAAGCTAAAGTTAAGGCACCTCAAAATCAGAGGCCAAAAAGCCCCAAATGCTAGAGATAAGGCACCTTAAAATAGAGGTCATAAAGTCGCTAACGCTAGAGATAAGGCACCTCAAAACAGAGGTTAAAAAGCCCCTAATGCTAGAGATAAGGCGCCTAAAAATAGAGGTAAAAAAGCTCCTAATGTTAGAGACAGGACACCTAAAAAGAGGTAAAAAGGCCCCTAGTGCTAGAAATAAGGCACCTCAAAATCAGAGGTTAAATAGCCCCTAATGCTAGAGAGAAGTCACCTAAAATAGATGACATAAAGCCCCTCAAGCTAAAGGTAGGGCACCTCAAAATAGAGGTAAAAAATCCCCTAATGCTAGAGATAAGGCACCTCTAAATCAGAGGTCAAAAAGCCCTTCTATGTTGGAGGTTAGGCACCTAAAAATAAGAGATCATAAAGCCCCTAAATCTGAAATCAAGGCACCTAAAAATAAAGGTCAAAAAGCTCCTAATACTAGAGATAAGGCCCTCAACATAAGAGGTAAAACTCCCCTAATACTAGAGATAAGGCACCTCAAAATCAGAGGTTAAAAAGCCTCTAATGCTATAGATTAGGCTCCTGAAAATAGAGGTAAAAAGCTCCTAATGCTAGAGATAAGGCACATCAAAATATGAGGTCAAAATGCCCAAATGCTAGAGATAAGGCCCCTCAAAATAAAAAGGTAAAAAAGCCCCTAAAGCTAGAAATAAGGCACCTCAAAATATTAGGTCAAAAAGCCCCTAATGCTAGAGATAAGGCACCTTGAAATAAAGGTCATAAAGCCCGTAAAGCTAAAGTTAAGGCACCTAAAAATAGAGGTAAAAAAGACCCTAATGCTAGAGATAAGACACCTCAAAATAGAGGTCGAAAAGCCCCTAGTGCTAGAGATAAGGCCCCTAAAATAGAGGTTAAAAAGCCCCTATGCTAGGGATAAGGCACCTCAAAATAGAGGCCAAAAAGCCCCTAATGCTAGAGATAATGCACCTAAAAATAAAGAGGTCATAAAGCTAAAGTTAAAGCACCTAAAATAGAGGTAAAAAAACCCTAATGCTGGAGATAAGGCACCTCAAAATAGAGTTCAAAGAACCTCAAATGCTAGAAGTAAGGCACCTCAAAATAAGAGGTCAAAAAACCCCTGATGCTAGAGGTAAGGAGCATCAAAATGTGGTCCAAAGAGGGGTTATAATTAAATACAGCATATACTTTAGGTATTTTCTATGAAAGAAATTACCCCGTTTCACCTAGGTGAGTAGTGAACTAAACAGCCAGCATACCTCCTCCTCACCATGCAGGCTCCTGCTACTTAACATCCGTCAGTGAGTCTCAGACCTTTCATATACAGTATAGCCATCCATGTCTGGACTCCGATAGATCGGACACAAATAGGGTTGTAACCTGGCAAGTAAATATATATATATATATATATATATATATATATATATATATATATATATATATATATATATATGTATATATATATTTATATATATATATATATACACATATATATATATATATATTATATATATATATATATATATATATATATATATATATATATATATATATATATATATATATATACATATGACTAACACTCTTGATTTTAATTAATGTAAATATTAACCAAAATGGCATTTAATATCGAATTCTATCTTTGGGAGTGAATATCTACTAGAAATTCATTTATGATAACAGCTTCTAACTGAGCAGAAATTCGAACCAATGCCTCTTAGCCGAGACCATGCTTGCAGAGATTGTAACAACCATGCTAGCAAGACAAGTACAAGTTTATTACAAGTCTACCGTACATATTCCTGTCGAATTCAGGAGTCTGTTCTTAGATTTGAAATAAACTCATCTCCACTATGATAGCTGATTAGTGTTTGCAACACGTTGTTATTGATATAGATTCATGATAAATAACCACGTGTTCCAACTCACTTATCAGCTATCATAGTGGAGAAGGGTTGCTTTCAAGTCTAAGAACAGATTCCAGAATTCGACAGGAATATGTACGGTATAATTGTAATAAACTTGTATATATGTATATATATACATACACACATATATATATATATATATATATATATATATATATATATATGTGTGTGTGTGTGTGTGTGTGTGTGTGTGTATATATATAATATATATACATATATATGTATATAGATATATATATATATATATATATATATATATATATATATATATATATATATATATATATATATATGAAAGATAGAGAGGTCTTGTCTCTTATTCTTTTAAGAAATGCAATCATTTTCGAGAATATTTATCAAAAAATATAATTACACCGTTGTATTTGGATTCTTTATTACATATTTATATGGAAAATCTCTCTCTCTCTCTCTCTGTAAATATATATATATATATATATATATATATATACATATATATATATATATATATATATATATATATATATATATATATATTACCTGTATCCAATATTTTATATTATTTGGATGTTCCTAAGGATCACACAAGACCGCTAACTACTTTGCAAATTGGTGTTGGATTTGTATTTCTTTCGGGTGAAGATCCCATGTTCCAAAGATGTTCAATGACCACCTAAAAACAATGTTAGAACGATATATGCCCGTTTTCATTGCGAGTTGGAATCATTGATATTAAATGCTATCAATAGTGGTATTACCATCATCATCATCACTTCATAAATATTAGTAAGCAAACCTCGTCAAGCCATACATTAAGATCACCCAATTGCCACATCTCCACCATCTTCTTTAACACCCACTTGGTTATATCCTTCTACCCCTATCCCCAATGTTTGAGGTCTAAAGGTCTCACAGTTATGATAAGCTCCTTCTGGTGGAAGTTTTTTAGTAAATGAAAAACAAAATACTAAGATGACAATATTTCATACAGTTTGCTTTCCAGGTGTTTAAAATTATATCGAAACTATACATAACGAAGTAAATATGCGAAAGACTGATTGAACAAATATCGAGAGTAATGGATTTCTCGAAGAGCTTACCGGGGGGAATACTTTTAAGGTGTTGGACATCAGAACATGAAACGACAAATAAAATCGTAATAATACGAATACCCAATGCCAAGGAAATATTTCCCTTTTGCCTTGGGAAGGGTGAAGCCAGCTAGACTCGGACCTTTGAGCATTGAGCAATCGTCACCAGGGTTCGCTTGGAAGTGAGCGACTTGCCCAGATAATTTGATTGATTGATTGACTGATTAGGAGTTTTTTGTCATCCTGACATCTAAGATTATTGACGCCGAACCAGACAATTAGAGTAAACAATTTGTCTTTTATACCCTACATCTTATATACCACATCATCACTATAATAATGCACCAATGAACTTTCATTACATGTCATTTCACAGATCTTATTGTCACCAATCACTTCTGAAACAATATAGATTATGTTAACTGATGATGCATTTTAAATCTCCAACCTTAAACTAATATAATTGATATAGCAAATAATACTATTTTTTCTAAGAGGGCCGGAGCCAAGTAGCCCGTAACAAAAGCTGACAAAAAACCACACCGAGCTTCGTGGCTCATGATCGAAACCAAAGGAAAACACTGAAATCAACAACTAAACCTTTAAACCTCCTTACCTTCGAAATTTTGAACAAAGGCCGCTTATTAATGTTTGGTGACCCAATAGGTGCTATTTGAAACGATACATTATGAGCCCCTCCTTATAATACGTATGCCACAGTGTGTAATTATGTGGAGAGAGAGAGAGAGAGAGAGAGAGAGAGAGAGAGAGAGAGAGAGAGAGAGAGAGAGAGAGAGAGAGAGAGAGAGAGGAATTGCATAAGAAAAGGCAAACGAGGAATATTTCTGTTATTAATATTAATATGAATAGTCAGTTCCAATATTCTTCAAGAAAATTTTATATAGAAATAGGATAGGAAAATTCAAATAAAAAGTTATGATAAAATCTTTTGATGAATTAGTTTCGAAATAATATTAGATTACATTTCTTAGAATAAAAAAGTTCTCTCTCTTCATCGCATTTCTTTGAGTGATATTGGTAATTTCCCTCCTCCTCACATTCGAACAATCCTAACGATGTCTCGGTTGTTTAACGTCGGCCACCTTTCAGGGCAAGAGGGGCATGATCTCTTCAAGTCATGTCTGGCCAGGCGACACCGGTTTTGTTGCTGGGTGTACATGAAACAAACAAATCTTGGCCTATGTCTGAATGGTGACAGCGAGTGTCCTAGTCGGTACAAAACTGACATCGTTAAGGCTTTTGTTCAGAGAGCCATTTCTCACTGTTCTTCATGGAGAGGCATCCACAAGGAACTCGACAGAATTACTAAAATTCTGGTGAATAGTGGCTTCACGAATAAGGACATTAATCGGCAGAACAAGAAATAAATCGAAAAATGGTACCAGAATTAAGGCCCTGATAATACCAACACGCCAGCCAAAATAAATCTATACTATAAAGGCCTTATGAGCTCAAACTACAAAGATTGTGAAAAATATAATAAAAAACAACTTTTTGTCACGGCAGAGGATACCGAAATCAATCTCATAATTTATTATCAATCGGCAAAAACACGAGACCTGATAATGAAAAATGACCCTGCCCCTGCCATGCAAGATGACTTGAAGAAGAACAACGTAGTGTACCGATATAAATGCCCTGTCCAGGAATGTCCTGGCACCTACATCGGGATAACAACAATGCGTCTAAGAGATTATCTTGCTATGTGCAACATGGTGCAATAAAAACGCATTGCCTCCAAAAACATAATTTCAAGATAACAAGGGAGCATATAGTGAAAAATGTAACCATCATCGGCCGTACCCCTGACAGCAGATGTCTCAGGATAATGGAAGCTCTTTTCATTCAACAAGAAAGACCTGACCTCAACACCACGCAAGAAGAGACCTTATTGCCAACGTGTATAAGGTCCACCACCAACAATAGTCCAGACAATAACAACAATAACAGGACTGATATAGCCAAAGGTCAAAACGTGGATTATCTCCAGACAGAACCAGAGCCATTAATCCCACCAAGCACGCTGGCTAGCCAGAGGCCACTACCGCCCAGGATTAATGGTCTTCGCCCTTGGGCGGTCCTTGACCAATAAGGATGGAATGTCGAAGCAGGATTCCGTATATAAACTCTCACAACACCTGTGTCACAGTTTGCTCTTGATAATGAGCAGAAAACCTTCTCACTGCTCGAAACCGGTTGAGTTGAAGGATGTGTTATACTTAACTCCACGTAATTTATAATATTTTGTACATAAGTGACCATTACTTTGTGCACACTAACATTGTGATAGTGTTTCATACTTTGTACATATTATCTGTACTTTTATAGTTTGTTGTGATATATTAAAGATGAATTGTGAATGATATGGTCTTCATCACCTTCCTAATGATAATATGTCTCTTTCCCAGTTACTGGCGTATTGTAGCAATGAAGAGAAAATATAATAAGAACAACAGAAAAAGTTAATTACAAAATTAACGCCACTGAGGCAGCAATCACTTTCAATAAAATAATAATAATAATAACAAGAAATATGTCCCGCCATAATTTTCAGTCCAACCCAATTTTTTAATTGTCTACAAGTCACCAGAAGGGAAAAAAGGACCACAGCCGTTGAGTGCTGTAAGTGATTTATGAGAGGACCCAGATAGGGTAAAAATGAATTTTCTGTTTGCTTCAAGTGGTCAACACTACATTACCAAAACTTGAGATAATTATAACTGAACAAATTTCAAATCATCACATAGTGGTAATTCTAAAGATTTATCTTTTTACATGTACATTTCTTTTCGTTAACAAATAAGGAAGTTACTGATAATTCTATATTGACTATAATTTGTTTATTTTTTTTTTCATTGAAATAAAAAATCTATAAACCTTTTTATTTCGATAAAGAAAAATTATTTAAGCATACACAATCAAACAAAAATAATGCAATTTCAAAATCCTTGCATTTTTTTCATAGAGAGAGAGAGAGAGAGAGAGAGAGAGAGAGAGAGAGAGAGAGAGAGAGAGAGAGAGAGAGAGAGAGAGAGACCTTTCTTTGAACTGTAATGCATATTCATATTTGATCTTAGCATTTTCTGTTACATATACAGTAGGCCTATATCAAATACTACAGTATTTCAACATAATGTATGAATGAATTTCTTTTAATAATTTTTACAACAGAACTGTATTGGAATTACCGTACTATACAAAGGGTTTACCACTGAATAGTTTGTATGTGTTAGCTATAAAGTTAGGCTGTTCTATTTTGCGCGGTTGGTTGGAAAACGCCCGACCGCTAGAGTAATTACAGCGAAACTGGGAGTATATGTGATTTTCTATTTAATATGTTATACAGTACAGTTTTCTGTATCGCAAAACGACGGCATTTGCAAAGAATTAAGCCGCAAAAAAGGAGGGCCAACTGTATCTCCACAATCTTCCCAGATGACAAGAATGATGGCCAAATGCATGTACACTAAATCCATTTCTCCTAATAACCATACATTATTACACATATACCGAATAGTCTGGCCTATTCTTTCTACATTCTCCTCCTTCCTCACACATCTGACAACACTGGGAATACCAAACATTTTTCTTTGCATAAGGGGTTAACTGCTGCAATGTCTTTGTTCAGTGGCTACTTTCCTCTTGGTAAGGGTAGAAGAAACTCTAGCTATGGTAAGCAGCTCTTCTAGGAGGACACTCCAAAATCAAGCCATTGTTCTCTAGTCTTGGGTAGTGCCATAGCCTCTGTACCATGGCCTTCCACTGTCTTGGATTAGAGTTCTCTTGCTTGAGGGTATACTTGGGCACGCTGTTCTATTTTATTTCTCTTCCAATTCTTTGTTTTGAAGTTTTTATAGTTTACATGCAAACGATCTCATTTAATGTTGTTAATGTTCTTAAAATATTTTATTTTAAATATTCATTACTTCTCTTGTAGCTTATCTATTTCCTAGCTTCCTTTCCCCACTTGGCTATTTTCACTGCTGGAGCCCTTGGGCTTATAGCATCTTGCTTTTCCGACTAGGTTTGTAGCTTCGCTTTTAATAATAATGATAATAATATTCTTTACACGGATATAGGTTTTCCTTGACCATCTTCCCGTTACTAGTAGTGACCTGCCTTAATACTTATTATATCTTTATGACCACGTGGTTAGGAAGTTAACAAAAGTCATAATTTTCAATCCTGTACTCCCTGGTTGTAGGGACTTTCTCCCTTCCTAGGATACGTCTCCTATTAAAGGACAAAGTTCGTATACTTGTGAGAGCAAATCACAAACATTTTAGTTAATTTGTATTTTTCCTAACTATACAAACCTAAGATCTGTACGTTTTACATCCCGCGAGTCACGTTTGATTCTGAGGTGAAGTGGCTACTCAGTGTGTTGCCAATTTGATGTGGTTTCCCTGGTAGTAACTATGGCGGAGAATTTTAATACTAGAGTTCCAGCTACTTCAAAATTTTGTGATTTCAAAGTTTAGGTTTAAGTAATAGGTATCTATATTCATCATAACAACTATTCAGATTTCATCAAGTACAAGACTCGGAGGTAAGTAAAGAAATTCCTTTTGTAAGTTATTTATTCCAGTTAAAAAAGGAACAATACATAGCGACAATGCTCAAAATGCTATTAAACTTGTGAGAGTTCAAAGGATACATAAAAAATATATAAAGTATAATATATACTAACCAGATTTAAAATACTTTTCTGTAAGATATCAAACAATCCAAAATATTACAAGAAAAAAATGCAATTAAATATCAAACCATGTTTATCAAACTGCTATGAAACAGTGGCAATCGCAGAGCAAAATATTCTATGACTTACGAAATTTTACAAAACTGTACCTTAATCTTTCTAGACAAAGTAACACTGTAATTATTAATTGATCGATTATGAAATTTGTACTATATGCCCAAATGCTGGGGCCTGGGAGATCATTCTATGCTCTGTTGCAACCGAGGAAAGGTTGTTGAACAGCAAGATTGAGGAAAGGATGCTTGATTAGAGAAGACAATATCACAAATTTTCAATCAATTTGTATTTTTCCTAACTATTTAAACATTAGACCTTTAATAGGAGAATAACTACAGGGAAGCTGGAAACGAACGTTTAAACTTTAAACGAGGTAGTAGTAATTTATAGTAGCTGGCGGCTAGCAGATGGGTCCCGCCCATTCATTAGATAGTGTAACCTTTACTTTGACCTTAACCCAGAACTTGCGGGATGGCTAAAACTTATGTTTGTATAGCTAGGAAAAAATGAATTTTCAAAATAAAATTAATACTAATAATACTTAACTGGATAATTTTGAGTCTTGAATCTCCAAAAACAACCCTGTTGTCAACACTTTGACAATGAGTTGTGACCTTAAAGATGTGGGGAGGGATGGGTGGGACTAACTAAATTATCCAGGTAAATATCATTAATACTAATTTTATTATGAAAATTCCATATTAATAAACATTACCTTGGTATAATTCATCTACCCCAATTATCAACATTGACATAGAGGAGGGATTTGGAAAAAATTTCCCCTTTTTGAAGACAGAATACGAGGATCATGATTAACTTAAGAAAGGAAAAATTCAAATGAACCTTGATACTTCTTACCTGTTTACTATGAACTGTGACAGAGAAGGCCAAGGAAGAATTCAAAGTCAGTCCAACTGGTTTTCAGCAAGTCCAAAGAAGAGGGAAAGGACAACAGTTCAAATCCCCAGCAATGGTAGATACAACCAAAGGCCACATACTCGAGTGTGGTCCCAACGTCAAAAGAAGAGGTGCAGGAAGCTGCAGGCAACCCATCGCCACAAGGCAGAGACCAGACGTGTCGAACCTTTCCAGGAACCGCACTAGGTGACCAAGCCTCCTTATAACACCACAAGAGACAACCGATGCTGCCTGTCTTCCTCTTCCTAGTGCATACCCAAAACCTAGAGGAAGAGGCACGAAGAGATGGTGAGAGACCAAAGCAAAACCGTTCTTGCGAGAGAAGCATAGCCGAGTCCAAAAAGCAGAAGCAGCTCAAGACTAAAAAGGAGGGCTTTGTTTTGGTGAACAATGAGGGTGTGCACACACACTGCAAAAACAAAAAAAAAAAAGAACCTGTGCTACCGACTGTCACCCATCCCTCATACCTGGCATCAAAAGGAAAATGGCTGCAGTAGCTGGCACCTCAGTCCCGAGGAGTAATAGCTAAAATTCTTCGTCTAATCTCCTGTCAGTGACCAAAAACAGGAATGGACCCAGTAGAGGAGTGACAGGACACTCAACTGGTCTGGAGACAGGTGCCAATTGGGAGAGAAGAAATCATAGCCCAATGACACCGAAACAAACACCAGCTCTACTAAATACCACACATCTCTCAAGAATAACCGACACCAAAAGGAGAAGGGCATTAAGTAGGCAGTGACTCATTCCCAAGGAGTAAGTGCCTGGACAGACTGACTTGTTCAGTGTTAGGTGACAATGAGTGGTATCACAATGCAGTCCAAGGTACCAACAAACATAAGCACTACCACATGACACCTGACTTGAGGAACTGGTGTCGAGAGTAGGGAACACAGGTAGAAGGCAACTCGGTCACAAGGAGTGAGTGTCTGGTCAGTCTGACTGGCCTGGGGTCAGCCAAACATTGAAGATATCACAACTCAGCCCAATGGTGACGACTCCAATACCAGCACAACTAATTACCACCTGTCTCAGGTGAGAAACTGACACCGCAAGACAAGGGGCAAGGAGAAGTTGGCAGCACAATCACTAGGAGAGTGTTAGAGCATGCCACCACACTCACCCTCCGAGCAAGGCTGGAGACAAGGAAGCAATTAAAATGGCAATCGTAAGATTAGTGGACAAATAGTCAACCATGAATACCTAACTCTAACCCATCGTCCCATAACCATTCCCAGCCATACAGTCCAACCATCCCAAAGCCAAAAAGTATGGCAACCTAATCCTAACTCAATACAGTATACAGTACATGAAAAAGGCAGCCTCATCCCACTAAAGGAGGAAGTCTTTGGTTTGACAATCTGCCCTACCATTACCTGAAAGACGTCTCGCAAATAAAAGAAGGTGAAGACAGAATTAAAGAGCCAAGTAGCAGCTTCAAGCACACTAGGAACATGGACGTTCCTCATAAAAGCCACCGACATAGCTACAGCTATAACACTATGGGCTCTTGATGGCCTGCCTTCAAAAGCACAAGACTTTCTAAACTATTCCATACCATAGTTAGCTATCTACCTGCCCCAATTCTTCTTTTTCTCATCTTCCTTATCAGCTAAAAAAAAAGAAGAAAAATCCATCTCCATCTGAACACCCTCTCTCTCTCTCTCTCAAGAAGGATAAACTATTTTTAGACAATGGTCTCGAGACCATCTGAGGAGACACAAACAAATGGCGAGGGGTAAATGATAGGGCCTTCCCAGGACTAAGCACTAATTCATCCACGTTGGCCACAATGTCGGCCAAGTACTTCAAAGGGAAATGGGAATGGGACATAGTCTCTGCCATTGTGACAAATTCCAGATAATAAAACCAAATCCTGTCCTGACCTGGCAATGTAACAGAAGCATCAGAAGAGCATCTGAAACTTACTCTCTTGGCAGTTGCAAGGGAGAGCACGAAGAGCTTTTTTGCTAAAAGAGCCCTCAAATCACATGCCTCTACCAACACATACGGATGAGACCTGAGTGCTTGGAGTACCCTGTTGACATTCTATGAATTGAGAGACAAATGAGCTCTAGGCCAAGACGGCAAAAGACCAAACCAAATCCCCTAGGACATAAGAGGTAGAAATCTTGCAGTCTCACCTTAAACACGTAACCCAATATTGAACAATAGCCTTTAATACTTGGTGAGTGGACCTATGTCTGGCTAGAACCAACTGATTGGATACCCTGGAAGAGAAAACCTCCTGTCTGAAGAACCTCCTGACAGTGTCAAGACATGAAGACAAAGCACTTGGAGCCCTTAATGGAATCGGTGGACATGGGACTGTCTCAGATCAATTCTCTCTGAAAGTTGAATTGGAGGTTCCAGAAGAACCTCCAGCAGATCTGGAAATCCTTACCTCTAAGGCCAGAACAGGATCATAAGGGTTAATGTCAGCTGTCTGGTCGCCCTTACCATGTTGAAGACAGCCCTCACCAGAGAGAACGGGGAAAAGGCATAAGCCTGGAGATCTTTCAAATCCTACAAAAGAGCGTCAGTCCCAGCGCTCTAGGGATCCTGGAAAGGAGAGAAGAAAACCTGACACCGAAAGTTCAGGGGGCAGCGAACAAATCGATCGTTACTGGTCACATGCTTCTCATATCTTTGAAGACCTGATACAGGGCCCACTCTGACCCCTGAACCTGGTTTTGCCTCGACAGGGTGTCTGCCAAGATGTTGTGACAAACCAGGATGAACTGGGGAACTAGAGAAGTACCCTTCTTCTCCACCTAATGCAAGATTGCGTGGGCCTCCTGATTGAGAGACTCTGGCTGAGTCCCCCCCATTGGTTTCTCAGGTAAGAGATGGCAGTTGTATTGTCCACAAAGAATGTCATCGCCGACTGAAAGATGGTCCTGAAATGCAAGTCGACCTAGGCGAATGGCAGTGAGTACCCTACAGTAGCAACCCCATTCTTGATCCGAGGCATCGGACCAAAACATGAGGTACGGAAGGACCAAACAGAGACACGTCCTCTCTGCAACCACCAATGATCCTCCAGCACTGAGGGGAGATAGCGACAAGAGTCTCCTTGGGAACAAAATTACAAGGCAGATAAGGGACAGCTAAAATGATCTCATCCTGAGATGGTCCTCAAGGAAGGATCAGAGTCAGCAAGTGACAGGGAAGAGACCTCCACTAGTTGGCGAGAAGCCTCTACAAGGATAGAAGTTCTTCCACTAGACTCAGCATCTTGTTTATCCAAGTTCTGGACAGAGTATCCCTCAATCTCCGGGCATCCAGGACAATCCTACGAAAGCTATAGCCTGACAATGGATCAAGGAGGAATTCTCAACGTTCACACGAATGCCTAACTCCTGACAAAGGCTCCGAACCGAATTCCTCACCCAGAGATTCTCCTCAAGAAATGACGCCTGGACCAGCCAGTCAACCAAATACCTGAGCATACAAATTCCTCATTGGTGAAGAATGGCTGAAACTGGAGCCATTACCCAAGAGAAAACCTATCAAGTAGTGGTGAGACCAAAGCAAACTGAAAAACTTTCAAGTCTGTGACAAACCAAAGGAAGGCCCTGCTTTTCAGATGAATAGGGACTTGAAGGTAAGTATGCTTCAAGTCAATGGAAATCATCCAATCCCCCCACCTAATCGATCCCAGGACTGACTGAACCACCTCCATCCTGAAGCAAGTCTTCATCTCAAAGGTGTTCAAGGCCAAGAGATCTATGATAGGGCTCCAGGCACTCGAGGCCTTTAGAACCAACAACACGTGTGAATAAAACCCTAGAGAAGGGGGAGCCACCGCCACGGAATCCTTCTCTACCAAAGCAAGCAACTCCTTCTCCAAGACCTGCCACGTGTTGAGAGGACAAGTGGAAATTGGAGGTTTAGAAACAAAAAGGATCTGATAACTGACCCTCAAAAGCTCCCCGACCCATTCCAGTAGTCCACTCCTCTCTACTATCAAGCTGACCCATAGAAAGACAGGATTCTCAAAGCGAGGTAATAACTTCTATTAACGATAAACTCGGCACCCACAATAGAAAGCGGAGGAAAACCGTCTAGCCCAAACTTTCCCATTGCCCTTATCATGCGCCAAGAGCCACTCCTATATTTGTTAGGAAAAGGCCAAATAAGGTAGCTCAGGCACCAGAGGTCTGGGAATAGGGACCAGACAAAGATGAACCAGTGAAAACAGAACAATACCACAAGGACAGACCACCTCCAGCACTAACCATTTGTTTCCTCCCTGACCAAAGAGGAGGAAGACCTGAAAAAGCCCAGGACAAGCCCCTCTAGGCTTCCAAAGCATGTTCCAATACCATATCTGCAAGGACTGTCTTGTCAAACAAAGAATCAGAAAAATGAGAAGTGACAAGAACTCTGATCCTCAAAAAATGAGGAATGAAGGAGAGAGACCAACCTCTGATGCCTCAGAGAGACAATGAAAGCCTGTAAACTAGCCGCAAGGGTGTTTTGACAAACAGAAGCTCCAAAAATGATAGTCAATCAAGGGTAAAGGAGGTCCGCTTAAAAGACCTACTAGATTGATATCCCTAAGGGACTTGAGTTCTTGGAGTGAAAAGATTGTTCAAAGCTGCTACTAAGCTAAGGATAATCCTAAGAAGGCCAAGCTATTCAGTCTGAGATCTAGGTAAAGACTGCATGACAGCCTTTTCAGCTGAAACTGAGAGGGACTTCCCTGGCTAAGGGTGATGAAGCAAACCACAGTTTATTGCAGGGGCTATAACAAAATCCTTCCTAAGATGCCAAAAGCAGAATGATCATGGTAAAAGGAGGGCAACTGTCTGCCCAGGAGCATTGCCTCCAGGAGATAGGACAAGCAATACTTAAGAAGACGAGATCCAGAAGAGAGTCACAAATGAAGAATCAGACAGGTGGCTCTAGGTGAAGGGCAGTCTGAAACTCTGGTTTTCAAGTGAAAACCAAAGCACAGAGGATTAGGAGAACAATGGACTGAAGGATATGTTTCAATGTGTATTTATTCTTCAGGTCCACCAAGCACAAGAAGTCTTTCTTACTAGCCAACCGTACAGCACTATTCATTCTTCTGATGACAAACTGTATTCTTTGAAGCAGGGAGGCTGGTTACCAGTACAGTACTTAGAAAAAACCCAGGGAACCAATAGGAAGACTTTGAATGAGTCCCTTTCCCTCATGTTCCTTCAAGATTTGAAGGCCTGTTGGTAAGAACTGCTTAGTTAGAAAAGTCCATGCTTTCTCCCTAAATGATAACGTCTTGCTTCGGGTGTAGGCAAACTGAAGTAATTGACTGCACCCAACCAGAGGTCTACAAGAAGCTGCTCAACTATATTCAAAAGCAGTTCCTTGCCAGACAACTTGGGTTCCAGAAAAAAGTGTGCCCATGCTTGAGACGATACTAGATTTCTTTATCATTGCAGAAATGAAAGACAATGGTGATAGGGTTATGATTAGCACTGTGGCTAGGTATAGCAAACAAAATTGATATGTATCCTGACTAACTAGCTAACTGGCCAAGGGAGCATTATGATAAATGGGCACCACCCCTTGTTTTGGTTCAGGGTGATGGGACTCAACAAGCAATGTGTAATATAGCTAAGTTTTTTCAGTTCATTGAATTTAAAGAACTAAGGAATATATGAAAAAAATAAAGAAAATTATAGAAAAATATTTATTTTGTAAAGTAAATACCAAAAAAAAAACACTAGTATTACTCTGATCATCAGTATTTTGACAATTTTTTTTTTAAAATATCAAGGTTAAAAATAACACATGAATATACATACATACAGTATACAAATACAATGGCAAATGGGATTATGGACAAAAATGTAAAATATGAAGGTTGGGTTGAAATAGTGTACAACTGGAATGGAGACAAAATATAATTACACAAGATGGCTAGAACACCCACTGTAGTGTACAGTAGGCCCATGTCACAGGTGGAATTTGCATGTAACCTTGTAAGAATGTCAAATATGTCATGTTCTTCTCACTCATTAACTGGTCAAGCTCACTATAACCGAGATAATGCTTCTTCAAACAAATATGGCAAATATAGAGTTGCATTTTTTCTACCTATGCAAACCCGAATCCTTTACATAAGAGAAGATGACAGCAAAGCTGGAATACAACAGTTAAAATTTTAAAACAAAGTGTAGGTACTTGCTCAGTGGTTACATGCTTGCTCAATGAGAAGTCACTTTGATTGCAGCTGGGACTTTCTAGGGGGTGTTTATGGCAAGAAAGTATGAGTAAAGGACTCAGGTTTGTATAAAGTAATTAGAAAAAATATGATTTATCTACAAATTCGTCATTTGTTCCAGTACAAATACAAACCTTCCTTTACATAAGACTCATCCTTAGGCAGGAGGAAGTGCCCATTCCAACTGGTTCGAAAACTAATCCTGGGATTCCTAAACTTGGAACTTTGTGGGTAGCAAAAATTTAGGATTTTACAACTTGTGCACCAGAAGTGTGGTTACACCAATGGATCCAGTGCCCTTGGAAAAGTTAATTGACAATCGACTTGCACCTCTTCTCTCTCTCCCGAAAGAGAGAGAGATCTCGTTCAGGAAGTGGGAATGGAGGACGCCTGTGTGTATAGCAGTCTCTCAGCAGAAGAGAAAAGGCAAGTGATAAGCAAACATAATTCCTATCAATCAGACTTCTTGGACTTCACGATGTCTTTTACTCAAAATTCTCAGAAGTCGCAGTGAAATAAAAAAAAGAAGGGAAACCTTGAAGTTCATTTCCTCCTAAGTCGTGTAGGCCGAAGACAACACTCTTGTAGGCCAGGACACAACAGCCAGGTGTTACATTCTTAGTGCCTTCCAGAATTGGTAGACACTGAAGGGAAGAAGAAAGGGGTGCCCTTTCCTTACACTTGGCAGCAGTTTTGCAGACGGACGGAACACCAGCAATGTCAAAGGATAAACCATCCTTAGGTTCACATTGTTGGACACGTACACGAGGGATAGGACAGCAACAAAAATTCTGCCTGACATGAATAAGTACTGTATATTGTATAGTGACAGGTAGCACAGAACCATACCACAATTACAGTTATAAGGGAACACTGCAATTCCAATTGTAATATCCCTTGGACATGACAGCAAGAAACAGTAAACGATTAAAACAGCCAGATGAGGGTGCTGAGAAGTCAAAGTGAAGGTTACACTACTTGGTGGGTGAGTGAAGCCTACCTGCCAACCATCAGCTGCTACTACTTACTTACTTTAAGGGCTGCTTTTCTGATCCCATACAGCAGGAGAATCCCACTCTCTATAGGACCTCGACATTCATTTTGTCATGTTTGTTTGAAAACATTCAGCATTTCACAACACATATTGCTCATTTATTGTCAAATCCCCACTATCAAAGCCCTCAGAGAACAAGAAAGTCTTCAGTTTCCTTTTGAAAGCCTTAATATCTTCAGTCTTTCAAATGTCTAATTGGAGCTTATTGTATAGTCACAGGGTCGCATATTTAAAGGCTGTAGAGCTTACACTAGACATATATTTAGGATCCAATAATTTGAGACCATCTGTAACTATTCTCATGTCGACACAATTTTTTGGTTGCACAATATGTAGCAATTCTCTTAGACATTTTGGATATCTGGTAACTTGATGGGTTTAAACTCAATTTTTACTTTAATAGGCAGCCAGTGTAAATCCATTAGTATAGGAATGATCCTTTCTTGGAGTGGGACACCTTTTATCAGTCTTGCTCCTGTTTACCATGTTTTGTAATTTCTTAGGTTGCACTTTTAGGAAATTATTTCTTTACAGAACGTTCATACAGGTATTTCTTTATTAAAGCAATATTTATTAGATGATAACCAGCAGTTTTTACTAAGTTATCTATTTGGCCACTGAAAGACAAGTTAGTCAAGAGATACACCTAGATCATGAACATTACTAGATATCAGGAGAGTTGTTATTTATATTTATTTGAATATCACCCAAGTTTCTTATGCTGTTCTTCTTTCCAGCCACCATAAACTCGGTTTTATTTTCATTTAACTACTGTAATTAACTACCAATACCTCATTTAAAATTCAGATGGCCATTTTGGCTTCATTGCAGTCACACTCTTATTACAAGTGGAAGGTTTGTATTACATGTAGGAACAGCAAGAAACTTGAGGGGCACTCAGTAGAGTGCACACCTCCGCCACAACAGCTTATCTCTTGACCCTTTGCTTGACCTAGACCTTAACATGCATTAATTAGCGTGTTTTTCATCCAATAAAATCTGAACCAAGTTTGAAGTCTCTGTGACAACGGTGTCCAAACGTGAATTGGACATTTTGCTTGACTGACCTTGACCTTCCAAAATTTAATCGTTTTCAGCTTTTTACATAACAGTTAGTCCCTGCAAGTTTCATTACTCTACAATCAAAATTGTGGCCAGAAAGCTGTTCATAAACAAACACACAAACAAGGGCAAAGGCATGACCCCCTTCCAATTTCATTGGCAGAGGTAATAAACAGGATATCTAGTCACTTCACTTCATTTCTCCTACATGGAAATTTCATATTTCTTCCATCCAACTAAAGATCATGAGTTACCACTCTGGTCATTCTGTCCTCAAACAAAAAAGCACAGTCGTGCCATCAATCCATGCCTCTTTCGATTAAATTATTGACTGAATATTGTAGACCTAAATTTACAAAAAGCAGAGTAAATGGGGAAAACCAAAAGCTTTCCATAAAGGAAAACTTATCCTGAATACTGAAGTTTCCAAGTGATGACTAAGCAGTATACAGTACTCTCATTTGTCTTTAGATAAATGACAACTAACCAGCATTTCTATTCCTTTAAAGATACATTTTGCAAATTTGATCACCATCCACTAATCCCTTATCACACAAGCCCTTTATACACCAAGATAAAAATGTATTGCCATTTGGTAGTGTTCATATTATTTCTTCATTGGAAACAATGAAAATTTATATTAATAAATGGTTTAGACAAGTGCAAACTTTCATACAGATTTGTATATTGACATATCCCCTTGATAAAATTAATTTTCTTTAAAGTTTTAAAAGAATATCCAAATATTTACAGTAAAAGATTTCCTATTAACAAAAGTTACAGAAGTGGTCACCTAGACAAAAATAGATTAGATACTAAAATCCTTTTATAATATTTAATCACAAAATACACATTACAATATCAAATAATTCAATTATTATTTACAATATAACAAAAAAAAAAATGGAAATCCAAATACTAAAATCCATATTTTGCCTGGGTTTGCATTTTTGTCATTCGATTCTGAGCCCAGTTATTTTTGAGTTCAAGCTCTCTTTCTTTTGCTTGATGGGCAAGATAAGTAATCTGGTGTTTCTGCTTTTGTTTTTGTGAAGGCAAACCTTCCCTTTTCTTGCTATAACTATGAGTTGGTTTCTCTTCTGTAAGTGATTTAGTCATCCATTCGTCACGAGTTAACAATGCATCATCTGCACTTACATCAATGAATTTTATTTCTTCACCCTTTCCTCGTCGTTTACCCATCAGTCTGATCATTGCCTCATGGTCAACATCAGCAGGTCCTTCTGATGGTTGCATATCATGTTGAAATGAATACTGAGATTCCTCTGGCTGCTCATTGGTCATCAAATCTGTTGAAACATGATTAATTTGATTTTCATGACCATGCTTAGCAGTCACAGTATAACTTTTAGCTTTGGGCAAGTTATCATTTGCAACCTGGCGTTCTGGTAGGGATTCCACGATGGCTGGTACTGGCACTGTGGTCACACCATCCAAAGTAGATGAAGGTTGGGAAGATAGTGAGAAGAAATCAGATGTTCCTACATCCTCATCATCAGAGTCATTAGCAGGCTCTGATTTTGCACCATGTACCATTTTTGCCTGTGCTCGAGTTGGTTTAAGTGATTTCACAACAGGAGGAGGTTTGGTCAAGATATGAGGTATGAGTTGACGCTTTGTTTCCTTGACTGAAAGGTGTTTAGGTTCAGGAAGAAAAGAAAAGAGACCACTTCCTTTACTGGATGGTTGCACTTTCTTTCTTTCTGGCTCTTCCTTTGGCTCTTCCTCATCGTCATCTTCAGCAAACTGGAAAAACATGAAAATATTAAACATAAATACTAGAACAGAAAAAATATCATGATACATATTTACATGATAAAAAAAGAAAACTACAGCATAACTAATAGAAAACTGACAACAGAGTTCAAAATAATTAAAAAATATGTTACTATAATTACTATCACAGCATACAATATACTCGAAGTATTTTTGAATATTATGTGTTACTGTATAGAAAAACTTGTAGAATTAAACATTCAGTAGGCCTATATACACTTGGTGATCTGACAATGCAAGGAGAGATCTCTCTCAAATTATTGCCATTGCACATTTATTTCATATCATATACCAAATGCATGTGATGTGTAATCTTACGCTGATACCAAAATGAGAATCTAGTACTCTATTGTCTTTTGAATTCTAGAAAAATTATAAATTGGCAAAAATTTGAGATAAGTTGAATTTGAATAAACTGCCATACATTTCAACATATACAGTGGGGAATTTTTCTGTAATTATATATTGCTTTAAAAGCAATAAAGTTAGTCTGAACAGAACTTTCTTCTAAAATAGAATTGTCATAAATGTTTGCTGACTGACACTGTCATATTAAAAATTTTAAAAGTACATGAAATTAAATTTGTTCCTACACAAATACAAATCCTCATTCTTTAATAGGAGTATGACTTCAGCAAAGCTAGAAACTGTTGTTAAAATTTATAACACGGTGTCAGTAATTACTGGCAGGTGGCGGGGAAGCACCACCACCAGCCAGCTCCCTGAGTAGCCACTTTGACTTGGGCCGCCAATTAGTACCAACGTGGTCTTGGTGTGACCAAACTTGGCTGTATTAATTTTCTTTTTCTTAATATTTTCAGATTGCTGTGTAATTCTTGTAATGAAGAAACCACATACAGTCATGCGATCCAGGCCAAGTGTATCGGGTCCCAAATGCGACACTTAAATGAGCAGGATCACCGTAGATGCCCAAATAGTACTTAGTGCCATTCATGCAGCGGTCATGACTGCGTGCAGTCATTCCACTGTAATGAGTGGCCATCTTCACAGTGGCTAGAGTACAGCAAGAGCAGGAAGACATCAAAGCTAGATTCTCCTCTTTTGGGGTCTTCCTCAAAGTCGAAGAAATCCACTAGACCTCTCTCCTGTCCTCTGTCATTCAAGCTTCTGAACCTTCTCCATCCCCTTCCACTAGCAAGATTATGAAAAAGGATGAAGACTCTGACCTAGCAAAAGGGCAAACTCTGAGTTAGGCGACCTTATCTGCTTCCCCCAGGTGAGTCCGCCAATGAATTTTCAGATAGCAATGTTGCTAAGGACAACGCCCTAAGGCCACTGTGACTTTCCTTAGGTCTCGAGGGTATTCCATCTACAGAGAAGCTTCTGCAAGCCCTAGCAACATCTGGGTCATCTATTACAGTACGGAGACTAGAAATCCGGAAGGAGTCGAATCGAGGATCCGCTACTCCTGGATTCTGAGTCTTAGCAATAAACTCAGGGACGAAGCTGAACGTTACATCCCCCCCTCCCCTGAATGGGCGATGTCATACGAGAGACCATGAAGTTCGCTAACTCGCTTGGCCGAGGCCAAAGCTAGCAGGAACACCGTCTTCCAGGTTAGGTGGCAATCTGATGCCTGGCGTAATGGTTCAATACGGCTTTCTGGCAGATGTTGGCATGTGGTTGTTTGAGTAGATTGTGTCGTGGAGGGAGATCTCTTGGTGGCTCCGTTAGGAGTTGCAGAAGGTCTGGGAACCATTCTGCGTGATGCCATAGCGGAGCTATGAGGGTCATTGAAAGATTGACCGATGTTCTGGTCTTGTTGAGTACCCTCCTCATCAGACAGAACGGGGGAAAAGGTGTAAACGTCGATGTTGTCCCACCGTTGTTGGAAAGCAACTTGCCAGAGAGCCTTGGGGTTTAAGACTGGGGAACAGTACAGCGGGAGCCTGAAGTTCAGGGCCGTTGTGAAGAGGTCCACAGTCGGAGAACCCCACAAAGTCAGGACTTTGTTGGCTACTAGATGATCCAAAGACCACTCGGTACTCACTATCTGAGATGCTCTGCTCAGGTTGTCGGCGAGCACATTTCTTTTGCCCGGAATGAAGCGTGCCGATAGTGGTATCGAGTGGATTTCGGCCCATCTCAGTATCTCTGCTGCTAGATGGGATAGTTGCTGCGAAAAAGTACCTCCTTGTTTGTTGATGTAGGCCATTACTGTGGTGTTGTCGCTCATCACTACCACAGAGTGACTTGCCAGGTATTGTTGGAACTGTTGAAGAGCTAGAAAGACGGCCTTCATCTCTAGGAGATTTATGTGGAGGTACTTTTCTGACTCTGACCAGAGGCCTGAGGTCGTGTGGTGCAGCACGTGGGCCCCCCCAACCTTTTTTTGAAGCATCCGAAAACAGCATCAAATCCGGGGGGAGGACGAGAAGATCCACTCCTTTTCGTAGGTTCTCGAATGCCACCCACCACTGGAGATCCGTCAGTTCCGCAGGTCCCATGGGGATCTGGATGTCTGGGAGTCGTACGCTTGATTCCACCGGGACTTGAGTCGCCACTGGAGGGATCTCATCCTGAGGCGACCATTGGGAACTAGACGGGCCAAAGATGAAAGGTGACCGAGGAGACGTAACCACGATTGGGCTGGAAGTTCTTCTCGTCTGAGAAAAGGTCTTGCGACCTTCCTCAGCCTTGCTATCATGTCTTCTGATGGGAAGGTTTTGTGGAGAGCTGTGTCTATAATCACGCCTAAGTATACCAGTCTTTGAGTGGGAAGCAGTGAAGACTTCTCGAGATCTACCACGATCCCCAGATCCTGGCAAAGTCTCAAAAGTTTGTCTCGGTGTTGAAGAAGGGTTGACACCGAGTCTGCTAGGATTAATCAGTCGTCCAGATAACGGAGGAGACGGATGCCAATCCTGTGTGCCCAAGATGATACTAGGGTGAACACTCTGGTGAAGACTTGTGGTGCTGTGGAAAGACCAAAGCAAAGCATCTTGAACTTGTACATTCTATTGTCTAGGCTGAATCTTAAGTACTTCCTTGAAGACGGATGGACTGGGATCTGAAAGTACACGTCCTTTAGGTCCAGTGTGCACATGAAGTCTTGCGGTCTTACTGCTAGTCCGACCGTGTCCGCCGTCTCCATGCTGAACGGAGTTTGTTTGACAAATTTGTTCAGGGCTGAGAGGTTGGTGACTGGTCTCCAGCCTCCAGACGCCTTCTTCACAAGAAAGAGTCGACTATAGAAGCCTGGGGATCCGTCGAGGACCTCTTGGAGAGCGCCCTTCTTCAACAGGGTCTGGACTTCTGCTCGAAGGGCTTGCCCCCTTGCCGATCCCATGGCAAGGGAGTTCAATGACACTGGATTCGTCGTCAGGGGAGGTAGAGATGTTATGAACAGGACGCGATATCCTAGACTGATCACGGAGATTGTCCAGAAATCGGCCCCGAGTTGCTTCCAACTGTTTGAGCAACTTTGTAGGCATCCCCCCACTGGTGGAAATACAGGGGGACTGCCTATCCTAGCGTTTGCGGCCTCGGCTGCTCCCTTTAGGATTCTTGCCTCCCCTGGAGGACTTTTTGCCTTTCCTTTCTTTGACAGGAAAGGGCTTAGACACCATGGTCTTTGCTGCTGTTGTCGTCATAGTGATCTTGACTGGACGGGACTGCTGTGGTGCTGGAGTCTTATAGGGCTTGGATGTTAAAGCCCTATGAAGGAGGGAGTCTTGATGAGACTTCTTCCACCTCTCAGCAGCATGTTCCACATCCTTAGGCTCGAACAGGACGGATCTCTCTATTGATCTCGGCGCTAGGGACCTTCTGATGGAATCTCTCAGCTACTGCATCCTGATGTTTCAGGATGGTATTTGCCAACAAGTTCGAGACTTGGTGGGCCAGAAACTCGATCGTGCGAGTACCTGAGAGAAGGAAGGTTTCCATAGCCTTCCTGGTACGTTTCCAGGAGAAGTCTTCAGAACGTATCAGGATACCTAAGGTCCCCAACCAGATATCGAGCCACGATGTGGCTTGCATAGCACACTTCGCAACTTTCTCCTGGTTGAGGATCTCGGCTGCTGAGATTGAGACCTGCCGGTTGGAGAGTCTCTCAAGAGGGACTCCCCTGATTAGCTCTTCCAGCGAGTGGTGAAGAGGAAGAGCTAAACAAGGCTCCTCTAGGATCTCGAAGTACCTCCTCTGCTATACCCGAGGAGGTGGGAGGAGCTTGTTAGTGGCACCGGAATGGTTGGAGGAGGACATCTTAGAGAGCTGTTGTGAGATCTTATCCCTGGTACTCTTATCCCCCTGAGACCAGGGCAGGGCTGCACAGGTCCTAGAGGGTTTTCGAGTACCAAAGACACGGTCTAAGACCGTGTCTTTGCCCTCTCGAGGAGGGATCTCTGGGTCGGAAAACCCGTTGAGAGCCCTCATTAGAGTCAGAACTTGCCAAAATGCATGTTCTGACTCTTGCTGGTCTCCTCCTGCTGTAGGACTTGCAGCGAAGTCTCCTTTTATCCCCGAAGGCACTTCTTGGGGAGAGTCGCGGACATTCCCTGAGTGGTTAGTTGGCTCCATCCTAGTCCTAGTAGGCAATGTTTTGGAGTCTTTAGATTCCTTCCTGGGGATCATATAAGACTCCAACATTGACGAGGGTGGAATGTTCCTTCCAATCCCCGACTGAGTAGACCCCTCGGCGCGAAGAGAGGTTTCCTCCATTGGTGCGATGGGGGAAAGTCTCTCCTCAGGTGATTCCCTTGGGGATGGGAAATCTTCGTCCGAAAGGGAAGGAGAGGCAGTCTGAGGAATAGATGGAACCTGCCTCGAAGGTCTGCGAGGAGTCAGTTTCGCCCTTGGGGAAGTGATCGTGTCTGGAACTCCTCTTTTTCTCTTCAAAGGGGTAGAAGAAGCCATGGTTCTGTGTCCCAATTCAGAGAAGACAGGCTTGAAAGCCTGAGCTACGGCTCTGATCAGGGCACCGAACCAGGGCTGTTGGCTGACAGACGCGCTGTCAGACATACCCTTTGAGGGGAATGGGATTGAAGGATCCCTGGGAGGAGTCACAATCATTGGTGGGTTCGCCTGTGGTAGCTTTGAGATCCTGAACCCCTCTGGAAGTTTCCCTTCTCCCACAATGTGCGGTGGTTTTCAGGGCTGGGGAGTTGTGACTCTGAACATCCGACTCCGACACAGACTCTGACTCCTATAATTTTTTAGAATCAACTCCAACTCCTATTTAAAAAAAAAATAAGGCTACTGTATGCCTTCATTTCTTCGATATATATTTTCTATAAAATAGTTTTTATTTGCTCATCTGAATAACAGGGCATGACTAATATTCATTATCATGGGAATTGGATACATAAAGAAACAGCCTACTAGCCTAGTAAGTAATTGTTTTATTGAAAACATTTCACGTAATTTCTTGGATTCAGCTTTTCCTAGGCTACACGAAACTGTAATCAAAACACCCGTCATTTCACGATGTTTACATATAAATAATGACTTAATTATAAGATTATTCATACATGTGATGCATAAAACAATGAATCAGTAACAACTCCTACCTTTTAAATGGCTAATGGTGATTAAATGAAGAGTTAATCATGAAATGATATTTTGATTATAAAATTAATTTTTGAATATACTTACCCAGTGAATATATAATAGCTGACGTCTCGGACGGCTCGACAGAAACACAAAAACTCGCGAGCGATCGCCATGAAGGTTGCGGGTGTGCCCACCAGCGCCAACTATCGGCCAGATACCGCATATACATGTAAACAGCTCCAGTTCTTCTCATCCCGCTGGGTCTCTATCGGGGAGGAAGGGGGGGCCTTTAATTTATATATTCACCGGGTAAGTATATTCAAAAATTTATTTTATAATCAAAATATCATTTTTAAATATTAAACTTAGCCGGTGAATATATAATAGCTGATTCACACCCATGGTGGTGGGTAGAGACCAGTATTAATACAGTTTACGGCGTATATGCTTAGAGTTTTTGACAGTTATATCATAACAAAACCCAAATAAATATAGGTACCTGGTAAGGAAGCTGACTCTGACGATTACTCTGCCTTGTTAGTCTGCTTTCCTCACGAAGCCCAGCCATCCTCTTAGGATGCTGAAAGACTCCCAGGAGCTGAAGTATCAAGGGCGGCAACCCATACAACAGGACCTCATCAAAACCCTTAATCTGGGCGCTCTCAAGAAAAGACATTTGACCACCCGGCAAATCAACCAGGATGCGAAAGGCTTCTTAGCCTTCCGTACAACCCAAAACAAGATTAAAAACATTTCAAGAGAAGATTAAAAGGATATTGGAATTAAGGGAATGTAGTGGTAGAACCCTCACCCACTACTGCACTCGCTGCAACGAATGGACCCAGTGTGTAGCAGTCCTCATAAAGAGTCTGGACATCTTCTAAGTAAAATGACGCGAATACCGACTTGCTTCTCCAAAAGGTCGCGTCCATAATACTTCGCAGAGATCTATTTTGCTTAAAGGCCACGGAAGTTGCTATACCTCTTACTTCGTGTGTCTTAACCTTAAGCAAGCAACGGTCTTTTTCACTCAAGTGAGAATGAGCCTCTCGGATTAAAAATCTAATAAAATATGACAAAGCATTCTTTGACATAGGTAATGATGGCTTCTTAACTGAGCACCACAACGCCTCAGATCCACCTCGTAAGGACTTAGTACGGGCTAAGTAGAACTTAAGAGCTCTAACTGGACACAGTCTCTTTCAAGTTCGTTGCCTACGATCTCTGACAGGCAAGGTATATCAAATGACTTAGGCCAAGGACGAGAAGGCAGTTCATTTTTGACCAAGAAACCAAGCTGAAGTGAACATGTGGCTTTATCTGTGGAAAAGCCGATGTTCTTACTGAAGGCATGGATCTCACTGACCCTTTTAGCCGAAGCCAAGCACACTAAGAAAAGTGTCTTGAGGGTGAGATCCTTCAGGGAGGCTGAATGTAATGGCTCAAACCTGTCTGACATTAGGAACCTTAGGACCACGTCTAAGTTCCATCCAGGAGTTGCCATACGACGCTCCTTAGAGGTCTCGAAAGACTTAAGGAGATCTTGGAGATCTTTATTATTGGAAAGATCTAAGCCTCTATGTCTAAAGACCGAAGCCAACATGCTCCTGTAGCCCTTAATAGTGGGTGCTGAGAGGGAGCAAACATTTCTCAGATGTAAGAGAAAGTATGCGATTTGGGCTACAGAGGTACTGGAAGAGGAAACAGATGCTGACTTGCACCAGTCTCGAAAGACTTCCCACTTCGACTGGTATACTTTGATGGTAGAAGTTCTCCTAGCTCTCGCAATCGCTCTGGCTGCCTCCTTCGAAAAGCCTCGAGCTCTTGAGAGTCTTTCGATAGTCTGAAGGCAGTCAGACGAAGCGCGGGGAGGCTTTGATGAAGATCCCTTACGTGGGGCTGCCGTAAGAGATCTATCCTTAGAGGAAGACTCCTTGGAATGTCTACCAGCCATTTAAGTACCTCTGTGAACCACTCTCTCGCGGGCCAGAGGGGAGCAACCAACGTCAACCTTGTCCCTTCGTGAGAGGCGAACTTCTGCAGTACCTTGTTGACTATCTTGAATGGTGGGAATGCGTACAAGTCCAGGTGAGACCAGTCCAGTAAAAACGCGTCTATGTGGATCGCCTCTGGATCTGGGACTGGCGAGCAATAGATCGGGAGCCTTTTGGTCAACGAGGTGGCAAAGAGGTCTATGGTGGGTTGACCCCAAGTCGCCCAAAGACTCTTGCACACGTCCTTGTGGAGGGTCCACTCCGTGGGGATCACCTGACCTCTCCGACTGAGACAGTCTGCCAAGACGTTCAAGTCCCCCTGGATGAATCTTGTCAACAGGGAGATGCCTCGATTTTTTGACCATATGAGGAGGTCCCTTGCGATCACGTACAGTGTGTGGGAGTGAGTGCCTCCTTGCTTGGAGATGTACGCCAAAGCTGTGGTGTTGATGGAATTGACCTCTACCACTTTGTTTCGAAGAATGCTCTCGAAACTCATCAAGGCCAAGTGGACTGCTAATAGCTCCTTGCCGTTGATGTGCATGCTCTTCTGAACCGACGTCCAAAGACCCGAACATTCCCGACCGTCCAGCGTCGCACCCCAACCCAAATCCGACGCGTCTGAGAACAACACGTGGTTTGGGTTCTTGACTGCTAGGGACAGACCCTCTCTCAGACTTATGTTGCTGTCCCACCAGTTCAGGCATGCTTTTACTGGCTCGGAGACCGGGATTGATACAGCTTCTAAAGTCTTGCTCTTGTCCCAACTCCTTTGCCAGACCCAACGTCCAGTGTAGGTCCTGCAGACAGCGATGACTGGACGATTCTCTGAGAAGCCAGTCGTCCAAGTACAGGGAGGCTCGAATTCCCGATAAATGAAGGAATTTTGCCACATTCCTCATGAGCCTCGTAAACACGAGAGGAGCAGGACTGAGGCCGTAGCACAGTGCTCGAAACTGGTACACCACATTCCTGTAAACAAACCTCAGAAACGGTTGGGAATCCGGGTGTATAGGAATGTGGAAGTACGCATCCTGCAGGTCGAGAGAGACCATCCAGTCTCCCTCTCTGACCGCTGCTAGGACGGACTTCGTGGTCTCCATCGTAAATTTTGCTTTCGTAACAAAAACGTTGAGCGCACTGACGTCTAGCACTGGCCTCCAACCTCCTGTATGCTTTGGGACTAGGAAGAGACGGTTGTAAAACCCCGGTGATTGAAGGTCCGAGACTTTCACCACCGCTCCCTTCTCTAGCAACAGAGACACTTCGTGATGTAGAGCTTGTCTCTTTGACTCCTCTCGATACCTGGGAGAGAGGTCTATAGGAACTGTTACTAGAGGAGGTCTGCGTACAAAAGGTATTTTGTACCCCTCCTTGAGCAACAACACAGACTCTTGATCTGCACCCCTCTTCTCACAGGCCTGCCAGAAGTTGTTCAGTCTGGCCCCTACCGCTGTCTGAGGACGTGGGCAGTCAGACTCTGCCACGGGAGGACTTGGCTCCTCTCCTCTTACCTCTCTTTCCCTCGGCACGAGAGCCTCCCCTGCTGGGAGCTCTGCCACGAAAGGGCGGGATAAACCTAGACGCAGGAGTCTCGATTCTGGGTCTCACAACAAAGGATGAAGAAGGAGCTCCCTTGCGAGAAGAAGGAGCTCCCTTGCGAGCAGAAGAAGCCATCAGGTCATGTGTGTCCTTCTGTACAAGCGAAGCAGCAATGTCCTTAATCAGCTGTTGAGGAAACAAGGCAGCCGATAAGGGAGCAAAGAGAAGTTCCGATCTTTGACAGGGAGTAACTCCTGCTGAAAGGAAAGAGCAAAGGGTTTCTCTCTTCTTCAAGACTCCAGACGTAAAGGTGGAGGCGAGCTCATTGGAGCCATCGCGGATGGCTTTGTCCATACAAGACATAATAAGTAAGGACACATCTTGGTCAGCAGACGAGATCTTCCTACTTAATGCTCCTAGAGACCAATCTAAAAAGTTAAAAACTTCGAAGGCCCTGTATACCCCTTTAAGGAGATGGTCAAGGTCCGAGGAGGACCAACAAATTTTAGAGCGTCTCATGGCCAGGCGACGGGGAGAGTCTACGAGGCTTGAGAAGTCACCCTGGGCAGAGGCAGGGACTCCCAAGCCGAGAACTTTTCCCGTGTCATACCAGACGCTCGATCTAGAAGCTAGCTTAAAAGGTGGGAAGGCAAAGGCCGTCTTCCCCAAACTCCTCCTGGTAACCAACCAGTTGCCTAGAAGACGTAAAGCCCTCTTAGAAGAGCGAGAGAGCACTAGCTTAGTAAAGGCAGGCTTGGTAGCAGCTAAGCCTAGCGCAAACTCAGACGGAGGCGAACGAGGAGCAACAGTAACAAAATGATCTGGGAAAAGATCCTTGAAAATCATCATGATTTTCTTAAAATCCATTGAAGGTTGCGCAGCCTTAGGCTCTTCTACATCTGATAAAACATCCAAAGGATTATCAGTAGGAGGAGGATCAGCAACATCCTCATCTGAAGGAACCTCGTCCGACAACTGATGAGTCTCAAGCAAGGGAGAGACCTGCCTTGGTGGCAATGCTTGACAAGCAGAGTCCACACGCAAAGGAGCATCAGTAGCAGTCCAGGACGCTACGTCATGTAACTGCTTAACGGACTGACTAGCAACAACAACAGGAGCGGGAGGACGCTCGACGTCAAGTCGAGACTGCCTTGACTGCCTAGATTGAGCAGTTAAAACAACTCTTGACTGCGGCGCTTGACGCTCAACGTCAAAACAAGTCAACTTAGCTGGTTGGCGAACGTCCTGAACGTCAACACGAGCATGCGGCAGCGGCTGAACGTCAACAAGCGGCTGAAAGTCAACACGGGACTGCATCGAGTGAGGCTCCAAGTCACGTGACTGACGTGACTTTGTAACGTCAACGTCAACAGGACGAGCAAAGGCTCGTTTGGGCGGCTGACGGCCAGGATCTCGATCAGCGTAACGGCGAGGAGCATCGTGAACCTGCTCAACAGTATACTCCTCCATAAGGGAGGCAAGCTTATTCTGCATATCCTGCAGGACAACCCATTTAGGATCAACGGGAGTCGGTACGGGTCGAGACGATGGTAACGTCTGTGACGGCAAAACATTGCCTAAACTAAGACTCTCGGAGCCCGTGTTACGCTTTTGTTTAGGCGGCGAGCAGTCTTCCGATGACTGCACAGGGTCAGAGCTGTCCCAATGGCTACAGCCAGGATGCTGGACCTGTCCTGAAGGGACTGACTTCCGCTTTAAGGGTCTAGAAACTTTGCTCCACGGTTTCTTACGCGAGAAGCCTTCGGATGACGAGGAGAAAACCGCCTCGCTCGCCTTATGGTAGGGGCGGTCTTGACGAGACACGCCCGAAACCATAGAGGGAACGTCTGTTCGTTGGTTAAAGCCTCTCGTCCCCATAAGTCCTACGACATTACTTCTCCCTGGTGCATGGGAGCTTGCAAGAGGTCTCGGACTAGGCGAACGACAAGCACGAACAGACGAACCCTCGGTCGCAACACTTATAACACTTTGCGCACTAATCACTTTATCCCCACGATTTTCTATTGTGGCACTCTGACACTTTAAAACTTTTACATCCGCCATGAGTTGATTACGGTCCGTTGCCAAAGATTCAACTCTCTCGCCCAACGCTTGAATGGCACACAACATATCCCGCATTGATGGTTCATGAGTGCTAGTAGAAGGTTCAGGCACAACTACTACAGGGGAAGGATTAGGTTCAGGGGCATGGGAGGAGGAAAATTCTAATGATCTAGAGGAACTTCTCCTCACCCTATCTCTCTCTAGCTTACGAGAATACTTATCAAACTCTAGCCAGTCGAATTCCGAAAGTACCACGCACTCATCACACCGATCTCCTAATTGACAGGTTTTACCCCGGCAATTAGAACACACGGTATGTGGGTCGAGAGAGGCCTTTGGAAGACGTTTGTTACAATCCCTAGCATTACATTTACGAAATTTAGGAATTGGAGAAGGGTCAGCCATTTTGAAAAGTCAAAGAAAATCCAACAAACAATCCAAAGTCATCAACAATAAAATCTATCCAAAAAAGAGTTCAAGAGTTTTAATTGAAGATAAAAACACCTGCACTGCGAAAGCTCAAAACCAAAAAGAAGTACTTCACCAAGAATGACGAAAAACTCCAGGTCAACAGCGAGTAATGGAATCAACTTGTCGACAAGACCGACAGAGAAGAACTGGAGCTGTTTACATGTATATGCGGTATCTGGCCGATAGTTGGCGCTGGTGGGCACACCCGCAACCTTCATGGCGATCGCTCGCGAGTTTTTGTGTTTATGTCGAGCAGTCCGAGACGTCAGCTATTATATATTCACCGGCTAAGTTTAATATTTAAAAATAAACTTTAATGTCCAGAGACTCGTGCGTGGAGAGAACAGCTGATCGCATGTATAATATTATTGTTTTGGTTTGGCTTATGGACGAAAGATGGCAGGAGCTATATGTGTTTCCTAGTGACTGCCTTATTCGAGAAGATGTTAAAGAAAATGGCGGGTAATATGAAACGTTTTTTGAGCGACTTTGAAATAATGTGACTTAAGATACCAAAAGAGAATATTTCTCCAGCGCAAAAATTTCATTATTGAGGAGTCGGAGTCGGTGGAATTTTACCGACTCAGACTCTTCTAGTCCATAAATTGGCCTCTACTCAGACTCCCCAGCCCTGGGTGGTATGCGCTTGCGGGGAAGGGAATGAGGTGATGGCGACCCTGCCGTACTTTGTTCATTAGTCTCGCGCGCGGGAGGATATTGACGCTCACGCGAGGGAGAATATCGGGGGCTCGCGCGCGTTCGTGCCGGCCGTAGGGCGCGCGGGAGAATGTTGGCGCGCATCCCTTCAAGAGGATGAGCGAGTGTGCGCAGGGCACGCGCGCGTATCCTTGCGGATGCGCGCGGGAGAAGGCTGGCACGCAGGTGAGCGCTGGCATGTTGGTACTGGTTGGCGCGTGGGAGAAGGAAGCATTGCTGACTTCCCGGAAGTCCTGCTATCTGTTGACAGTTGGCGCGCAAGTTTTACCTGGCGCGTAGGATGATACGCAGCATAGCACGCAGGAGAGTTAGATGTTGGGCGCGTATGCACGCGGGCAGGAGAATATTGGCGCACGGAGAGTGCTGGCGTGCAGGAGAGCTCCATTGCGCGCAGATGGTTTGCGCGCAGGTGAGCGCTGGCATGCAGGTGAGTGTTGGCGCGCAGATGGGCGCGGGCACGTAGGAGACTGTTGGCTCGTAAGCGCAGGGCGCGTGGGCGCAGTTTGCGCGGGCAAGACCTGGCGCGCAGGAGAACGTGGGCCCATATGCGCATGAGGGCGCGTATAGCGTGTGATGGAGCTATGCTCCTGTTGGAGCGTATGCTTGTATTGGCGCGTACGCTCTTGATGCCCTGTGTTAGGGTTATGGTGAATATCCGCGCGTAGTGATGGGGCCTGATGAGCTACTAAAGAGCGCTCGTCAGGTCTCGTAGGTTCGTAGCGCGTATGTTGTTAGCGCGCAACAGCGTGCTTGGGTGGAGCCTTGTTAGGCCCATATAGAAACGGCGACGGCAGGTCTGTCGGGTGGAAGGTCGATGTGTCCTTTAAAAGGACGACCTTCCACCGAAGGAGATCGCGAACGATCTGCAGAAAGGTCCAGGACCAATGCAGGAGCAGTGATGGATTGGTCTAGCGGCTCCTCTGCAGGGGACTACATCGAAGATGTTGAACCAAAGAGGCGCCTCCTCACCGCAGGTGAAGGAAGGCCTCTATGGCAAAGAAGAAGGCGAGCCTTCCGACGAATGCACCCTCTGAGGCCGTTGGATCAGCAAGCTGACCTTCTGCAGTCCTCCGAAGAGGAGTCTCTGTAAGTAAACTCCCCCGAGGGGAAGAAACACTGGCAGGAGAGATTGACGATGGACTTAGTTTCTCCCTCGTAGATTGAACAGGAACGGGAGAAACTACGCCGTCAGCTACCGTACAGTTTGGAGTGGAAGAGGTGATGGGTGATACCGCATTGGATATCTCTGACACCACAACGTCGACAAGAGACAGAGGATCAAACTCTGACGGTGACAACGATTGTATGACAGCGGCACCCAATCGGATGTAGTTAAGCAAAACCTCCTTGAAGGGCGAACCCGTAAGCCCCAAGGAGGACCAAAGCTGAAAAATGACAGATTCGAAGATAATTTGTATTTTTCCTAACCATACAAACCTTAGCTATTTACATTGGGTTTACCTTTTAGCGCAGCTGAAATGGCAAGCCATTAGAATTTAACAAGGGTGTATTACCCCTGCGCTAGTTAGCGGGGGGGGGTAGGGGAGTGGTAGCTCCCCCCCTCACACACCGATGAAGCTCACTTTCACTTAGAGGTAGGACTTGTCTTGGGGGACAGGGCTGGAGGGCAAATATGTGTAAATAGCTAAGGTTTGTATGGTTAGGAAAAATACAAATTATCTTCGAATTTGTCATTTGTTCCGTAACCGAAATACAAACCACGCTATTTACATTGGGCGACTTACCCCTTAGGTAGGGTGGAAAGTCCCCAGCCATACTGGCTTTGGCTTTACCCGGGGACTCAGAATCCGAGTGAGTCGCACTCGAGAAAAGGAGTCCCTGCACCTCACAAGTTCCTTGCTCTGCAAGGAACCGTGTGGCCTACATAAGCTTGTGTGTGAAGGAAGAAGTGTGACCCGTCCTAGGCAGTTGACCTGGAGTTCCAGAAGGAACTCTGGGTTAGGACGTTCCCAATACCACCTCGTCAGGGTATGGGGGACGCGACCGTATTGACTCAATACTCGGAACACAAGGAAGCATGGTTTACCTGCAGAGGTTCGAGGTCAGATATGCAGAGACCAGGATGCTGCTTCCCCGTAGAGGGGATGATGAAGAAAGAAGTAAGGGCCAGACATACTTCTTTCGTTCATGCAGACTAAAACCTGATAACAATGCCCTCAACCTTCTGCTACCTGTCCAAAAAGGAGCCTGAGGTTAGACCAGCTGTTGTGTAGCCACCACAGAGCGATAGAAAACGTATCGAAACTCCTGTGGGTCACGCCCTGCAGGAAGCGGGCTGCGAAGGTCATTAGACGCTTCCAGACTCCAGCTTGTAGCACCTGCGACACAGAGTAGTATTACTCGAAGGCGAGGGACGTTGCGATGTATCCGACATCGCACTGTAGGGCGACGTGACGGGGGAGGGTCTGGAGTCAGGTCGAGATGAATGTCCTTGAGTCCGAGCTGAAGAGGTATACTGGTGACTCTCCCCCGTGTCCTTATTGTGCTCCCAAACCGGCTGCAACTGAGGACAAACTGCAGCTGTTCCCAAAGCTAACCTCTCGATTCCTTTATTGGCAAGAACGAGAAGGTTTTGGGACATCAGATACAGAATGGAGACTCAAAATCTTGAAGGAATTGGACCGAAGGGCCGGGACCCCAAGATTCTGATTCTAGCCAACAACTCAGGAGCGAACCTGAATGTTGCCTTCCCCCCTTCCTTAGAAAGGGCGGAGTCGTACGAGACCAAGAAGATTGCTTACACACTGGCCGCGGCCAGAGTGAGCAGGAGACCAAAGACGGAATACAATCAGAGGCCTGACGTAAAGGGTCTTGAGAAGATCTCTTAAGGGACTAAAAAGTCAGAGCCATGCTATAAGTTGGAGGTCTCACTCCGACTAGGGCAGGGACGTTCGCAGCTTCGCATGAGCGAGGAAAGGTCCAGCGGGAAGGAAAAAGTTATTCCTTTAACCCTGAAGGTCAGGGAAAGGCTGAGCGACAGGCTTCATTGCCGAAAGCGGAAAGGAGTTTCCTCCCGCCGAAAGGCAATAAGATCGTTATTGCTGGAGAAGAGGCCTCAAGGGAAGAGGTATATCTCCCACGACAACAACCACCGAAGACTCTTCACTTCGCCTGGAAGACCCCTGCGGATGACTATCGCAGATGACGCGACCTCCATCCCGCGACTGTAGCGGGTTGTCTCTTCTTGAGGAGGAGGCGTACTGTCTCCAGGCATGAAGCCGAAGCGACGCCCCGGCTCGTGAAAGATGTTGCAGTGTGGTTGTTTGAGTAGCCTGTGCCGTGGGAGAAGCTCTCCCGGGAGTTCCGTCAGGGGAAGCAAAGGGTCCGGAAACCATTCTGCACATAGTCCCAGTGGAGCTCTCAGGGCCATTGAAAGGTTGACAGACAACCTGGTCTTGTTGAGACCCATTCTCAACAGACAACAAAGGAGGGAAGACGCAGGCGTCGATGTTGTCCCACCATCACCGGAATGCATCTTGCCAGAGTCTTGGGGTCTGAGACTGGGGGGAAGAACAGTGGAAGCTTGAGGTTCCAAGCTGTCGCGATCAGGTCCCCCAGACCAGGACTTGCTGGTTACTCAAGGCCAAAGACCCCCAGGTACACTCTCTCTACGAGGCTCTGCTCGGATAGTTGGAGAGAACATTCCTCTGCCTGTAATGAGAGAGCCGATGGTGGTATTGAGAGTATCTCAATCATCTCGGTATCTCTACTGCAAGATGCGAAGGTGTGAAAATGCGTCCCCTGCTGGTTAGAACACGCCAGAATCATGAAGTCGACGCGCACGGAGCGACTCGGCAGGAGCTGTAGGATCTGTAGAGGGGCCAGACTATGGCCCCTAAGCCTGCCTGAATGATGGAGAGGTATCCTTCAGGTCCTGACCATAGGCCTGGACCGGAACATGCCCCCCCCCCCTTTTCTTTGACGAGTCCAAGAACAGCATCAAAAATGTGGGGAAAGGACGAGAATATCCACTCCCATCAAGAGGTTCCATAGGTCAACACCCGTTGCAGGTCTAAACGTTCCGCTGGTCCCATAGGGGCCAGAAAGTCCGGTTAATCTTTGCTTGAAACCACCGGAACTTGGACCGCCCCACATGGAACTTATCCTGAGGCGACCGTTCGGAACTATAGACGGGTCAATGAGGAAAAGAGAACTAGGAAACGTTCCAAGGTAGGGCTGAAAGCTCTGCTTGACTGAGAAGAGGTACTGCGACTCTCCTCAGCCTTGCCACAGTCAACTGAAGGGAAGGCTCGGAGGAGGTGGCAACAGAATCTGGCGTCCCCAGGTGGTCACCCATCCAAGTACCGACCAGAACCGACGTTGCTTAACCTCGCTGGACGGACGAGAAGCGGGGTTTCCAACGTGGTAAGGCCGTTGACTAAATATCATGGCTAGATACTCCAGATGTTGAGGCAGAAGAAGAGAAGGCTCCTAGCAAAATGCCATGAACCCCCACTCATGGTAAGCATCCGGAAGCTTATCCCGGCGCTGAAGAGGGTCGAACCCGAGCCTACCGGAGTTGACCAGACCTCCAAAAAGCGAAGGAGGCGGAAGCCTGCACCTGAGCGGCCATGAGGAAAGCAGGGAGAGTTCTCTGGGGAAAAAAACCCGCGATGCCACGGCGGGATTGCCACACTGCATCTTAAGCAGGAATACCTGCAAGTCTAGGCTGAATTCCACGAGCTTCCTGGAAGATGGATGGAATGGAAACTGAAAGTACCCGTCCTTCCGATCCAGGGTCTAAGGAGTCCTGTCGCCTCGTTACCAGTCTGATCGATTCTGCTGTTCCACGCCGGACGAAGTTTGTTCGACAAACTTGATCAGGGCTGAGAGGTCGACTACGGAACTCCCGTCTCAGATACTTCCTTACAAGAAAGGATCGACTGAAGAAGCCGGGGGTGAAGCCGTCGATGATCCTATGGAGGACCTTCTCCTAAGGTATGGATCATTCTGCCCAAACGGGCAAACTCTTGCCGACCCTATGGCATAGAGGTTCAGAGACACTGAATTCGCTGACAGAGACGGCAGGCGCGATATCCTTGGCTGATCACAGAGATCGTGCAGGAATGGGCATCGGGAAGCTGTCATCCGGATGAGTAACTTTAGGCATCCTCCCAGCGTGAAACCTGCAAGGGGGGGGGTGCCAATCCTAGAGTTCGTGAACTCTGCCGCTCCCTCTAGGACTATGCCCCCCCCGGGGGAGCCTCCCGTGCCATCTGTTCCTGACAGGAGGGAACTGCAATTGGACACCTTGTCTCAGTTGTCGTAGCCGGTCCGATAACTTAGGCTGACGTGGCTGAAAGAAAGAGGCGCTGGAGCCCTGCAGAGTCTGGAAGAAAGCGCCTTGGAGGAGTGAAAACGGAAGTCGACTTCCTCCGCACAGCCGCTGTCTATGTCTCTGTCCTTGGGCACAAACAAACTCTTCTCAAGGATGGAAGGGTGTCTGAGGTTGTCGACATCCACGGATGAGACACCCAAAAGGAAGCCCTCGGTCATTGCGTCCAGATGGTCCAACATCGAGCTTGCCCGCAAGTTCGATACTTGACGACGAAACGCCAAGGTGCTTGAGCCCAAGAGGAGGAAAGTACCCATGACCTTCCTGTAGCTTCCTTGAACCAAACCTCGGGTCGTAACCGAGGAGGGAAAGGACCTGGTAAGCCCCTTTCACGAGATGGAGAAGAGGAAGGGGTAAACAGTCACCCCTTGGCCGATGGAGAAATCTCGAACGGAAAGCCCCCCGCCAAAAATCCTTCCAGGGTATGACGGGGAAGGGCTAACCCAGGTTCTGGAAAGAAGAATGTTGCTCAGACCTCCCTGAAGATTCTTCTTATTCTTTCATGTGCCATGCTCTGCGTTTACGGGGTGAGGCCGTGTTCTGGAAATATGCTCCAGAAGACTCGCCAGGCTGGCCATGCTGCGAAAACCCCAATGGGAATCGCGGTCACAATCGCCCTGGAGCTCGCGCGATGGTAAATCAATGATTTGCGCGTGGGCGAACGTGGAAGCGCCCATGCGCGGGCACACAGGAACGCGAACGAAGGTGAGCAAAGGAGCGCAGAAGGAGGGCGAGCGTGGTAGGAAGGGCGAGAGCTGGTGGTCGGCGAGCGATAACCCATAGGCGAGCAATGGATACTGCAAGAATTAAGCCGACGTTCACGCAAAGAAACACCGTAGGCTCGTGCGACGGAACACTGTCGATTCGAGCGACGGACACTGTCGGTTCGCGCGACGGACACAGTCGGTTCGCGCGACGGACACCGTCGGTTCGCGCGACGGAACACCGTCCGTCCGCGCAACGGAATACCGTTGGTTCGCGCGCGGGCGAACATTGGAGAGCATGTGCGCGGTCGCGCATGAGCGTAGGCGTGCAGGCACGTGGGCGTGCGGTCGCGCGGGCACGTGGGCGTGTGGCCGCGCAGGCACGTGGACGCGCGGGTGAGCATAGGCGGTCGGGAGATTGATGACGCGTAGGCGGGCGATGGCGCGTTGACGAGCGATGGCGCGTTCTGGCGAGGCGATAGCCCGTAGGAGAGTGAAGGCGCGTTGGCGAGCAGTGGTGCGTTAACAAAACACTAGCGCGCAGGTGCATCAGGAAGGTGAGCGCTGAAGCAAGCTGTTAATCAGGCGATCCTAGACGGTCAGAAAACCGTTGGCGCCCATTGGTGCGTGGCAAAGAAGGGCGCGCAGATGTGCGCTGGCAATTGAAGAAAGCTGGCGCACAGAAGGACAGAAGTAAAGGAGAGCACTGGCGAGCAGGAAGAAGATCTACGGCAAGACTCAGCTACCAGAGATCGTGGTCCACAGCAGACGAGCGCTAGATCGCTACTGATGGTGGTCAGGGGAACTGACACGCGTGGCAGATCGATGGCGATCGTTGACGCGTAGGAGATCGCTGACGAGCAGGTGAACGCTGACGCATCTAAGGTCGCTGGCGAGCTGGTGATCGCTGACGAGCAGAAGGCAACGCGTGGAAGCCTGCGCGTAGAAGAAGAGTCCTTGACCCAGACCTGAACCGAAGTTCTAGATCGCGAGGGCGAACGTGGGCGGACAGGGCGCGTAACATGAACCAACAGGAACAGCAGAGATGATCATCATGAGAGCGCTGACGAACAGGAGAGCGCTGACGAACAGGAGAGCGCTGGCGAACAGGAAAGCGCTAGCGATCAGGAAAGCGCTGATGAGCAGGAGAGTGCCTGTGCGCTAACATTGAGCAGGAGCAGGAGAGAACACAGCAGAAGGGCGCGCAGGGGAACCCTGACACGCAAGGGAAGAACCCCCGTGGGAGGCAACCCTTTGCCCCGAAGGGATCGTTGTCCGTCGGGAGACTGATGTCCGTCGGAAGACCGTTGTATGTCCGCCGGGAGACTGATGTCCGTCGGAAGACCGTTGTCCGTCGGGAAGACCGTTGTCCGTCGGGAAGACCGTTGTCCGTCGGAAGACGAGGTCAGACTGCTGTCAATTTGCACCAGGGGCGGAAGATCAAGAAGAAGGAGTTGTAGGCTACATACGGAGATTCAAAAAGGCGCCTCTTAGCACCCTTATAGGGAGATGAGAGGCCCTTACGACGAGGCGGACGGTGAGCCTTACGGCGAAGGAGGCCAACAGCAACAGCAGCAGAAGAATCCTCCGAAGAGGAGTCTATGAGTGTACTCTCTCGCAAACGAAAGAGAAACACTTTGTAGAAGAGACTGGTCAGCCAGTGACCTAAAAGGAGCAATCCTCCGAAGAGGGGCTCCTGCAGTTGCCCAGCCCCTTGAGCGAAACTGCAGGTGCGACCGCTCAGCACCAAGAGCATAATCGCACGAAAAAAAGGCAAGAGAAGAACCCCCCAAAAGGGGAAAAACTCAAGCCTGGACAGGAAAAACTTCCCTCGGAAGGAAAGTTACCCACCCAAGGAGGCAAGCCTCCTGAGAGTTCTAAAATGAACTGGAGAGCTGTCAATCGTCACGGGAGTACTTCCAGAAGAAGGAGACACGCCCCTGACGAAAATCCAAACAAGACAGCTCACACCGTTGCCATATTACAGAAACGAACTAGATCGGTAACTGTAAAAAAATAAAACAAAAATCATTAGTACACATTCATTCCCCCGGGAAGGCTCCGAAGAGGAACCCCAAGGGAAAGGAAACAAGAATTACACAACAGGCACGTGCCCTCACAACCACTTACACTCACGGAAGGAGAGTTGTAACCAAAACAGAATTATAACAATTATAATTATGAAACTATGTAATTATGTAATTTAAAAATGAATAAACACTAAAGAAAGAACGAAAACCCTGAAAGGAATCGTTCTACAAAGCTGAAAAATTAACAAATACAATTAGATTCATAAACTAATTGAGACAAAACGTACGGCATAGCAACCCCCCCACACGGGAAGGAAGCTACAAGGGGCGTAGTAAACGTAGTAAAAGGGTGAACGACCTCAAGAGAGAGAGAGAGAAAGATCAAAGTCAAACTCGACCGCAACCCAGAAAATTACACCGTGGTGGCCTAAACTGACGAGGGCTCCACGGAGATATCGTACACTACACACACAACTCTGAAAAGGAAACTTACTGATTTCTATACTCAAATATATATACAAACATGAAAAAATGTTTACATATATATAGAGTAAAAGAAAAGTAAGTGATTAAGTGAAGACAAAACAAACAATGGCTGCCAAGCGAGGACAAAGACAGAGACGTCTGTCCCAGTCCGAGCCAAAAGTGAAAGTGAGCTTCACCGGTGTGTGAGGGGGGGAGGGGTAGCTAGCTACCACTCCCCTACCCCCCCCCCCCCCGCTAACTAGCGCGGGGGTAATACACCCTCGTTAAATTCTAATGGCTCGCCATTTCAGCTGCGCTAAAAGGTAAACCCAATGTAAGTAGCGTGGTTTGTATTTCGGTTACGGAACAAAGGGAGGTTAGTGACATATTCTTCCCCGGGGGGGTTTAGAGGTGGAGCTACTTCACTAGGGGGAAGCAACCTCATATCTCGAGCCCCGAGGTTGGTTAACAATACATCAGTCTACGCTACCACTCGACGGTCTCTCAAAAGAGATCGACCGAGTGGGAGCTTCAGAGGAGGTTTGGGCAACGGAAGAAGAGGCCTTGGGTTTTTCTCATTTCGAAGCAACCTTCGAAGGAGAAATATCCCGTTTGGACTTCTTCCGTCGTCGCAAAAACCTCTCCCACTGGGAGGCAGAACACTCCCTACACTTGTTGTTACTATCACATCGTTGGCCCCTACAAGAAGGACAAAGGGCGTGAGGATCAGTCTCAACCAACGACATGAATGTTCCACAGGGGCGGTCGGGAAACCCAGGGCAGGTGCGCATGATCGTAGAGGCCAACTTCACATACTGTATACAGAACTAGAAAAAGAAAAGACCAAAAGCAATTAAATGGCTGCCAACATGACAGCAAGGATGAGAGCGGACATGTCCGACCACCTCCAATCAGAGAGCAAAGTGGGCTCAAACAGGTGTGCAAGCTACTCTCCCCTACCCCCGCTAACTAGCGGTGTGGGTAGTAAACCCTAGTTAAAAATTAATATCTTTTACAGCTTTAAAAACCGAGTACGGGGTGGAATTATAGGCGTTTTGAACAAGTATCATAATGATTTCTGGTGAAAGCAATATCTTTGAGATATCGTGTGTCGAATATCGAGTAAAAGTAATGAAAAAATCAAAGTACGGGAATTTTTGTTTGGAAAAGACTTCCAGACTCATAGAAAACGTATCTTTCGGTAAAGTTTTAGATTCAACCAAATTGGGAAATGTATTATATTAATATATTTTCCTAGTAAAGCACGTGATAACAAAAAACTTTCTCTCAATACATTATTGACGCTGATGTCTACTTACAGAGATAATTATTTCAGTTAATGTAGGTCTGCATTTTATTTCTAAGTGTTCTGTATACCTTTACGCTGCCACGGGACCTAGCTCTTGTTCGTTTGTATGTCTGTTTTCATCTTACTTGGCTCCGCCCCATTGCGTAATGTGACAATATTTGCTTGAATGCGCATTTGCTCCTCCCACTAATGTCGCTCCTCCAATCTAAATACTACTGGGTTCTTTTCAAGGGTTATTATTGGACAATTCATTGGTCTCTCAGTCTTGTTTCAAGGATCTGTTTTTCGTGCAATATAACATTGTAAACGATAGTATTTTGTTTTTTTCCCTATTTCATTATGGGAGAAACCCGAGATTGTCGTTTGTTTTCGGTTTTCAAAAGTTCCGGTTTCTATATTTTCATCACACGTCACTTAACTGTCATGGATCCTCCGGTACGGTTGTGTGAAATATGTCGTTATTCCTATTTTGATATGATCGGCCGATTTCATGGGAATTATAATGGAACTCCTGAAGTAGTGAATCGTTTTCTAAGGGAGCATTCCGTATTACCTTTAAGTGTCCAGTGTGGTAAATGTGATTCGCCTTTACATTTTCGTGAGGATAGACATGTGTGGTATTGTACCAAATCTGAACGTATTCCAGTACTTGATGATTCAGAAGAGGGTCAACCACAACCTTCTACATCTTCATCGTCATCTTCCGTTTAAGGTAAGAAGTGATTTAACAAAATATATATATTCAAATTTACCCCTGGTTAAAGGGGGGGTCGCAGGGGGGGCGAAGCCCCCCCCTGGTAGGGGTACAGGGCCCCTAGGTTAGGTTAGGTGGGTTTGTTAGGTTCTGTGGTGCCCTGAAAATTACTGTGGCCTTAAGGGGGGGTCGCAGGGGGGGCGAAGCCCCCCCCGGTAGGGGTACAGGGCCCCTAGGTTAGGTTAGGTGGGTTTGTTAGGTTCTGTGGTGCCCTGAAAATTACTGTGGCCTTAAGGGGGGGTCGCAGGGGGGGCGAAGCCCCCCCCGGTAGGGGTACAGGGCCCCTAGGTTAGGTTAGGTGGGTTTGTTAGGTTCTGTGGTGCCTTGAAAATTACTTTGGCCATAAGGGGGGGTCGCCCCCCCGGTAGGGGTACAGGGCCCCTAGGTTAGGTTAGGTGGGTTTGTTAGGTTCTGTGGTGCCCTGAAAATTACTGTGGCTTTAAGGGGGGGTCGCTGGGGGGCCCTACCCCCCTCCCCCCGGTAGGCCTAGTTAGGGGTATGGGGGAGGGGTGCTGGAACATTAATTATTCATTTATTGCAAATATCATTCAATGCCCCAACACCCTCCCCCCCCTTCCCCCACCCAAAACCCCGGTTCCCAAAGGGTGTCCCCCATAATTGGTGGGATGAACTAGGGTATACATAGTAAATCTCTAAATCGGTTGGTTTGCAGTCAAAATAAACGTTAAATTCATTGAAACCACACTATTTCTGATGCAACAAATATATTTTTATTGCATTTTTCCAAATTTGGCTGAAACTAAAAATTTACCTAACTTTCCCTCCCATTTTCGATGTTCTGGCCAGCGGACTACGTTTCACTACACGGGTTAGCCCGTGGGCTAGTATTTTGTGCTAATTAGGAAATATAAAATCTTAGAATTTTATCGACTTTGTTATTGTTATCCAGCAATTCATGGCTATGGGTTTAAACAAATGTACTAGTAATGATTTATTAAAACATCCTAATCAAAATTGATTTGGGAAAATTGTGTTAATGTAAAATAGAACCCACAAGGTCTACAGTTTAACTTGTAAAAGACAATGAATGAAAGTGGCCTTTGAACCTGAAACTTAGCTAGGATATATCAAATGGGCAGTTTGCCATGAATAACAGCCTGTTATAGTCAAACAAGAATATTACACAAAGTTAAGCACGTTCCTACCAATGCCCTACCTCTGATAGTGCAGGTACAATAAATTTCACTTTAGCTTTTTTCTTAGGAGGTTCGACAGATTTTTTTTTATTCGTATCGGGGTTACTGGATGAATCTGTACTTTCCCCAGTTTCTTTTATTCTGTTTATCCATGATTCAGCTGAAGGTACATCTGTGAGTTCATCATCCACTTCACTAACGTCCATCTGTAAAGAATCTATTGGAACCGCAGCCGGTATCGATGATAAAATAGTTGGCTTATCTATATGGCGAGTCTCATCCTCATCAATAATAGAGTCAATACCTGAAGGTATCTCTGAATGGGATGGGGATTTTTGTACAGCCTCGGCACTGTCAGTAGAAATGAGAGGTTTTGTTGTATCTTTGTGGATATCTCCAGCCAATATTTTTGAATTTGTCTTATTTTGAATCACACTGTCTTGTTCTTCTACTTCTGATTCACTACCAATGTCACTATCATCACTATACGCTACTAATGCCATGATTTCTTATGAGAAAATGCGTTTGATTAGACTTGACTTCGTACACTCCGTACAGGAGGAATATTATACCTTTTGTTTACTTCCATTCAGTGTTGCCAGATGAGTTAGTCTGAAAATCCCCAATATTCATGATAAAAAATCCCTAAAACCCAAAAATTCCCATTCCCAAAAATATATTTTCTTCTGATCATTCAGGCTTTACTAATATAGAAATTACTCACTATAATTCATGTAAGTGCAAGTAAACTAATTGCAACAATATAAAGGTTTACTCATCTGTGTTTCTTCTTCATAGAAATTTGTACAGACTATTTCCCAAATCTAGGGATAAATCTCCATGTCTGGCAACACTGCTTCTATTTTGTGTTCGGTTATCTATTATGGAGACTGGTTGGCAGTTCATTTTAATATCACAAATTATGTAAATGTTTTGCATTTTATTCTAACCTTATATCAGAATTCTTTTTATTTATATATTTTCATCCCAAAACCCTGTCTTTGGTCATTCATTTGTAATAATTAGTTTGAGAATTTATAAAATTTGTAGCTCATTCGAACGATGGAGAAAATTTATACTGTGATTGGTCGGTCGTTCACAAGAAAAGGAAAAACCAATAAAACAAAAATAAGTTTTCTCATTAGGTCGGGAAACAAGGGAGAATACTGTAGTATCTTCATAGTACCAGATCTAACATTGAGAGAGAGAGAGAGAGAGAGAGAGAGAGAGAGAGAGAGAGAGAGAGAGAGAGAGAGAGAGAGCTGCCCATGGGAAAAACTACAAACTAGGAAACAAATGGTGAATATAGATAGTAAATAAAGATAGGAAAAGTACGCAGAAGAGGAAATTTTCGCTAGAGCGAAGAAGGCTAACAAGGGTTAAAAGGAAAGAGGAAAAGTAGAAGAAAACTTTACGATTGATCTGTTACTTTTTACTTTACTTTAAGGGCTGCTTTTCAGGTCATGTAAGACGGGGAAACCCTTCTCTCTATAGGACCTCCCACGGTCGTTTTATGATGTTCATTCTGAGGCATTTAACATTTCTTATGCGTATTACTCGCTTACTGTTTGATCATCACTATCGAAACACTCGCAGAATAAAAACAGTTTTCAGTTTCCTCTTGAAGTCTTAATATCTTCAAACATTCGAATGTCTCGCGGAGCTTATTGTATAGTCTCAGGGCCATAAATTTAAATGCTCAGAGTCTAGAGCCTGTAGTAGAAATGTATCTAGGTTCTAATAATTTGAAACCATCGGTAACTATTCTCGTGTCAGGATGATTTGTTGGTTGCATAATATGTAGTAATTCTCTTAGATATTTTGAACGGCCGGTTCTGATAGCTTGTTAGGTTATTGTACATATTTTGAACCCAATTGCTCCTCTCTTTATTATGTATTGTAATTTCTTGAGTCTGACTTTTGATAGACTGTACTGTAGTAGATGGAGTTGCAGTAGTCAATTCTGGTATTACACAGTTTATCACAAGTTTCTTTACAGAATATTTATCCAGGTATTTTTCTTATGAACGCCATATTTCTTAGATGATAACCAGCAGTTTCCACTACAATATTTGTTAGGGCATTGAGATACAAGATGCAGTCAAGAAATACGCCTAGGTCACGAACTTTACTAGATATCGACATTGAGTCATTATTTATGTTTATTTTCATATCACCCAAGCTTCTCGCGCTGTTTCTCTTTCCCACCACTATAAACTCATGTTTGTTATCGTTTAATTTTAGTTGATTAATTGCCATCCATTCCCTAACACTCTCAAGGGTTCGGTTTAATGTTTCAGTAGTGTCGTCTATATAATTTGAAATTATGGAGATGTTAAATTGTGTGTCATCCGCAAATAGTTTGAACTTCACACCATGCCTTTGTAGTATTTTTGATAAACCAATAGTATAGATGCAGAATATGATTGGACCAAGTACACTCCCCTGGGGAAACCCCTCTGTTCAAAGACCAAGTAGTCTTTCAAGTTTCAAGTATTCGAAATTAAGCTTTATCTTCAACGCCAATTGACCGTAGATCATTTAGTAGCAGTTCATGCACACCTGTATCAAAAGTAGCACTAAGATCGAGTAATATTGAAATACCACATTTATTTTCTTCCATCATTTCCAGCATATATGATTTGCAACATAACAGATAGCTGTCCCCGAAGAGTATAGTCTTCTGTAAGCAGATTGGTTGTCTGACAAAACTTCTATTACTTCTGACTAGTAGTTCGAGAATAGCGTTAATGTCTTTTGAAATAGATGTTAGAAAAAATAATGCAATACAGAAGGAAATCATATACAGAATTAAGACCAACTTTGATCCAAGAGTTCATTGAACAAAGCATAGACGATATAAAAGGGATAACACCAGTCTGTAACTGTGGAGAGAAGCACACCCTAGTAGAGAGACAATCCTGTGTAAACTGCAATACTGATAGAAGTAAAATGATAGGCTACTTGCAACTAATTTCAATAATAGGTGCCCGGAAAAAAAATTACAATTAAAGAAAAATCGAATTGGTTTGATAATGAATTACGTGAAGAAAATAAAATAAAAGGCAAATTGGAGGATAAATGGAAAAGAAATAAAAATAATGAAATCTGGCAACATTACAAATCAGCTAGAAATAGCCACAATTACCCTATCTTAGTTAAAAAAAAAAAAAAGAGCTATTATAAAAAAGTGTGCAATGAAAATGACCCACGGAAAATACATAAGAACCTAGAGAAACTATTAGGTCTAAAGACAGAAATAGTATTGCCTGACATAACTAATGATCCTAAATGCCTAGCAAATTATTTTGTTGATTATTTTGAAGAAAAAATAAATCAAATCTGCTCCAGTTTTCGCAACATCGGCACAACAGAACGAAGGAATACATCAGCAACAGGTGTAAGTAAGCTAAGGGTATTCAAAGACTTAAGTCAGAGTGAATAGTGATTATATGAGAATAATAAAGAAGTTAAAAAACCTACTGCGGAAATGACTCATTTCCAATTGACGATGTAAAAGATGCAGAAAATTTCATCAGACTACAAGAGACCTACCGAAACATGGTAAATTGAGTCCAACACAGGCAGTTTTCCCTGATTGTGAGAAAGTTGCATGTATCAAGCCTGTCTATAAAGGAAAGGGTTATATAGACAATTTAAGTTCATATAGGCCAATATCAAATCTGTCATATTTTTCGAAAATTATTGAAACTGCTGTACACGAACAAACCTGGAAATATCTGAAACAATCTAATGCCATACCTGATGATCAATCTGCATACAGAGAAAATTACTCCACAGAAACAACAGTGTTAGCGATTAAAAATGACATAACAGAAATTATAACAAATGGCAAGTGTTGCATTCTTGTGATGCTGGATCTAAGTGCAGCATTTGATACTGTTGAACATACATATCTGATGGAAGACCTTAAAGCTGTGGGCATCGCAGAACGAGCATATGACTGGTTTGTGAGTTATCTTGAAAACCGCAGAGTCAAAGTAGTACTATCAAATGTGGAATCTGAGACAAGAAAACTAACCAAAGGGGTGTCTCAAGGCAGTGTACTAGGTCCTCTCCTGTTTGAAATTTACACGATTGAACTGGCAAATCTACTTGAAACTCACAGAGTTAAGTTTAAAATATACGCTGATGATACACAATTCTATTTCTCAATAGCATCAGTTGATGAAGCTAAAAGAAAGCTACATGAAATAATGAATGACATTAAGGCTTGGATGTTAACAAAAAAGTTCAAGCTCAATGAAGATAAAAGTGAATGTATTATTTTTGGAAATGAAAAAGATGTAAAAAGAATTGAATGCTTCCAAAGAATTGAAATAGATCAATCGATCATTGACTTAAAGAAATCCGTCAGAAATCTTAGAGTAATCATGGATGATAGACTGACAATGAATGAACATATAAATAATATGGTAAGAAATTGTAACAATCACATTAAAAACATAGCATTTATTAGTAAATACTTAAATGAAAAATCTATGGCCATACTCATTAATCACCACATATTTTCAAGAATTGATTACTGCAACTCTCTGTTCTATGGCTTACCAAATAATCAGCTGAAGAAAATTCAGAGTACAAAACAGAGCCGCTAGATTAATAAAAGGAATACACAATAGGGATAGAATTACCCCTGCAATAATTAAATTACCCTGGCTGCCGGTAAAGGCGAGAATTGAATAAAAGCTACTCTTACTAACGTTTAAGATACTGAACCAAAATGAACCAAAATATCTAAAAGAATGCCTGAAAAAACTAGAACTAGAAACAAATGTTACCATAAGACACATAAGTGACAAACATTCACTATCTGAACCCAGAATAAATAGTAAATTTGGTGAAAGGGCTTTTAGCTACTGTACGCCTAGACATTATAATAAACTGCCGACTGAAATGAAGGACCTAAAGGGAGCAATTGAATTTAAGAAGAAACTAAAGACATTACTTTTCACAAGATCATATGATTTGGAAGATGCTACAATCAAGAAATTGTATGAGTTATAATGAAAATGTTTCGTTGGATGATTGATATGGACCAGCCCGAGAAGTAGTTCACTCGACTTCAGTGGAGGGTTGGATTTAAACCCAAAACAAGTAAACAAGTAAGTATTCTAGCATTTTGAAACAAAGGAGAGATTCGAAATAGGTCTATATGCGCTTAATTCCTGGTAATACAGAGCACTTTTCAGAACCGGTAGGACTATAGCCATTTTCTCAGATTTGGGAAACTTACATCCACCGATGCTTGCATTTGCTATTCTCATAATTATGTCTGCTCGACTAGAAAAAAAAACTTTTTTCAATTACTTCAGATATTGGCATATGATCGATCGCGCAGTTGGTTTTCTTTGCTCTCTTGATAATCCTGGTTTTATCGTCTTGTGTTATGTTGTTAAATCTCATTAATTTTATTTATCGATGAACAAGCAGAATACCCAATCTGGTGTTGAATGTTTACAAATGACCTGGTTATATATGGTCAATTTTATTTTTTAAAGAATACTAGCTTTTTTCGTTTACGTGTCCTTTTATACCATTTAAGAGACGATATAACTTGCTGCTTTGCAGATATTTCTCTTGTAGTATTCACTTTTTTTCCTTCTTAGTAGGTAGTTATATTGACACTTGTCAGTTTTGTATTTTACCCATGTATGTTCAGTTTGTAACAGATTCCATTTTATTTCTTTACGTCTTTTTTTCCCCCTTATTTTTTACTAAAGTTTCTCCATCAAACTATAGAGATTGGTCTTTAACAGTTATAACCTTTTCCGTCAGTGGACACATGATATCATATCCAACTTTTACTCTCTCTCTCTCTCTCTCTCTCTCTCTCTCTCTCTCTCTCTCTCTCTCTCTCTCTCTCTCTCTCTCTCTCTCTATAAGTGGTCGTAATACATTTAACACACAGCTCCCAATAAACGTTGGTTATCATGATCACAGAGAATGTTGCTAACATCATTTATTTTCTTTGTAACTTCTTCAATAAATACGGTAGGGGAAAAATTTTATTTATGTCCAAAGTTTATTTTCTTTACTACTGCATGTTTCTGTAGATAGACCAAACGTAATAAGTTTGTGCACTGGGGAGATAGTACATTTCTCTTCAACATTTATATCAGATACAATGTTATTCATTCCATCACTCGAAACTAGGTCCAATGTATGCCCAGTTAAAGTAGTTGCACAGTCGACATTATTCACCGAGGCCCTTTGCGTCAATAGGTGTAGGATGAGATGATGATGATAATGGTGAGCAGAGTTCAAATCAAAACAGTGCAATGTGAGTATTATAGTTGCTATGCATCAACAAATGATTCCCCTGAAGAAAGGAAAGAGGAATACTATGAAGAACTGGAGAGTGTAATGGATGAGATCCCAGAGAGACATATAAAAATTTTATTGGCGACTTCAATGCTGAAGTTGGAAGGAATAATCAAGGGATAGAGAATGTGGTGGGTGTTGAGGGTCTTAGAAAAGTTGCAAATGAAAATGGAGCGCATTTAATAAGCTTCTATTCAACAAATAATCTTGTCATTGGAGGTACTCTTTTTCAGCATAAGGACATCCACAAATATATATGGACTTCACCATGTGGCAATTACAAAAATCAAATAGATCACATTGTCATTAATAAAGAGAGAAGGACTCTGAGAAATGTAAGAAGCTATAGAAGTGCAGATATTGGTAGTGATCCCCAGCTCCTCATTGTCACACTGAAATTAAAACTGAAAACACGCAACAGAAAGGTAGATCGAATACCTAGGTTTGATACAACTAAGCTTCTAGAAGATGAACACAGAGAAACATTTGCAATTGAGTATAGGAATCGATTTACAGTCTTGGAGACTTTAAGAGATGAAGAGCAGACAATTAATGAAGAATGGTGGGATATTAAGAACATATATCAGTCAGTTGGTAGTGAAGTCTGGGGGCATGTAGTTATAAGGACAAAGCCATGGATATCAAATGATACTTAGTATACTAAGAAAAGGATATAAAGACAGAAATCAATTGCTGAAAGTTTTCGAGGAAGTAATGAAAATTAAAAGATAGAACATGCTAAGTATTTCAGTATTCATAGTGAGGTCAAAAGAAAAGCCAGGAATGACTGGAGAGAATATTTAGACAGTAAAGCAGATGAGGCTGACAAAGCTATGAATTCAGGTAGTGGCTATGGTGTAAGAATTGCTCATAGAATTATTAATGAAATTTCGACTGGGACAAAGAAGAAGAAGCATATACCCATCAAAAGAGAGATAGATCTGTTACAACAACAGAAGACAAAGAAAGACAACTTTATTGAGATTATGAATAGGAGGTTCGAAGGGAATAATTTGATTGATATATCTAAAGCTGATGAAGATCCTGATGTGCCCATGAATGAATTCCGTGAGTTTGAAGTTGAAGCTCTCTTTAAAAATCCTAGAGATGGAAAGCCCCTGATGAATGGGAGTTAGGAGTGTTGTTGAAAATGGCAAAAAAAAAAAAAAAAAAGAGAAAGACTTGACTGATTGCAATAATTACAGAGGGTTAACATATACGTCAATTGTTATGAAAATATATAGTATGCTTATTCTAAAGAGACTGGAGAGAAAGACTGATGAAAAGCTGAGAGATGAACAAGCAGGATTTGGAAAAGGTAGAAAATGCACTGACCAAATTTTCATTTTTGGACATATACAGCAATGCATAGAATGTAGAAATCCACCTTTGATGGCATTTTTGGCCTAAGAAAACGCCTTTGATAGTGTGTACCAGCCTATTTTGTGGAGAGTCCTGTGTTATTATGTAATTCCTGTTAAATATGTGAATTTGATTAAGTTTGTTCATGAGCATAGCAAGAGCAAAGTTAATGTTAATGGAGTCTTATCATATGAGTTTCCAGTAAACAGTGGAGTACTCCAAGGGAATGTGTTGTCACCTATGTTGTTTATCCTCCTCATGAATTTTGTAATGCGTATAACAATCGGAGATGGTGGAGAAGGATTGGACTCGATTGGTGATAGGAAATTAGCAGACCTAGAGTTTGCTGATGATGCAGTCCTTGTTAGCAGAACACAACAGGATTTGCAATGGATGCTTACCAGAATGCATGAATTATCACATGAGGTGGGCTCAAGATGAATAGAAGAAAGATAGAGATGATGAGAACAGAGTATGCAATGGAAGATGAAATATTATTGGAAGGTAAAATAATTAATGAGGTAGAATCATTTAAGTATTTAGGAACTATGATCTCCAATGCAGGGTCTATAGAATTAGAGTTTAGTGAAAGATTTAAAAAAAATCAAATCAGACAATGGCTAGGTTAAGTAAAATTTAAAAATCAAATTGCCTGAAATTACATTTAAAATCAGACTATATATCACTTTAGTAAGATCGGTGTTACCATATGAACATGAGTCATGGTATGACAATGAAACAATCTCCAATAGATTTAGTAGATTTGAAAACAAAGCCCTCTTGGGGATATTGGGATTTAAATGGTAGGAGAGGATTAGAAAGGAAACTATAAGAGAGAGTACTCGAGCACCATATGTTGATGAGATCATGCTGAAGGATAGATGGAGATGGTTTGGGCATGCTCTCCGCACTCCTCAAGAGAGATTAGTTCTCCAAACTTTCTGTTGGGCTCCACAAGGCACTAGAAGAGTTGGAAGACCCAGGCCTACATGGCTGAGGAATATGACGTGCGAAGTAGGAAATGATGAATGGAGAAGTATTCAATTGAAAGCTCAAGATAGAGATGACTGACGAAATCTAACCGAGGCCCTTTGCGTTAATAGACGTAGGAGATGATGATGATGATGATGATATTTAAAAGTATGAATAGAGCTAAGAAAACATTGTATAGTGTGTACAGTGACCAGTTATGGAAAAAAGGAAGCAATGAATAGCACATGTTTCTTACCATTTCATGATACACACACACACACACGCATATATATATATATATATATATATATATATATATATATATATATATATATATATATGTATATATATTTATATATATATATACATACATATATATATATATATATATATATATATATATATATATATATATATATATATATATATATATACATGCTTATATATTTAAATTTCATATTCCTATTGAAAAAAAAACCTACATTTAATGGGTCTGAAAAATATTTTTATTAAGAACAGTTCTGGATAAGTCTATAACGTAATATGTATTATTACTTGTCCAGAATGTAAATTGTTTTATGTCGACCGAACATGTACAGGCATTTCGGTCAGAAAAAATAACAAAGGATGGCATTCTCTAGGCCCTAAGGGATCCGTTAATAAGCCTTTGGTTTCTCACCAGTTAAGATTAAGTCATAGAATCGATTGATTGAAAACCAACAATAATCCACAATAATGACTAACCCCCCCCCCAAGTAAATTTTGTGGAATCCTTTTTGATTGCCTGTGCGCAAGGTCTATAATTTAAATCTAAGCCACTGTTTCCCAGCAATCATGTATTATCCTCTTTTTTAAATTTGACTTATCTGGAATCAGAAAGGAACTTACAGTTTAGTGATGTCATTCTCCAGTATGAACACGATACCCTTGTATACATATTCTCATTTTAAGTCCAATTATGTCACCAATAAGACGAAAGCACTGACTTCAAGTAAGTGTTTTTTTTTTCTTTCTTGGCTTATTGATGACATAATTGGACTCGGAATGAGAATAGATATAAAAGAATATCGCATTTATAATGGAGAATGGAATTCCTAAACTGTAAGTTTCTTTCTGATTCCAGAGAAGTCGGTTTCTAGAAAAGGGGATAAAATAGTTTTAAACTGTGACCTTCGATACAGCCAGAAAAAATAGATTCGATAATAATTTTTTGGATAGTCAGATTATCGTGGATTATTGTCCTGATCTCCAATCAATCGATTATATAACTTAATCTTATACAATTGGTAGCCAAAGCATTATTAACGGATCACTGAAGACGGCTATTTCGTGCAATTTTCTTCCGACCGAAATGCATTTACATGTTCGGTCGACATAAAACAAATTACATTCTGAACAATCAATACTACATAATAAATTTAAACATTTCCAGAATTTTTCTTAATTAAAAGGTTTTTCAATGAACAAACTCATATCTTTTTTAAAGAGGTGTGGCATCTAAAAATAATTTATGAAAAGTAAACAAAGTATGTTAATCATTACTACCGTTTTTTTTTAAACTGAATACAATGAAATGTATTCGTAGCTCTCATACAATTTAGAAAAAAATAATAGAAATGAATGAGATAAGAGTAATTTCTTCAGTTTTGGTAAACTTATCTTTTACGTAATCATGGCTGCATATTCTCAGTGCCCTAGGTAACATAGAGGAAAAACCGAATACTTTATACTTTTAGAATGGCTTAAATAGAAAAGAAATGTATATGTAATAAGTTATTGGTTAGCTTTATGAATATGGAAAACTCAACTCTATCGGCTTCTCTAACAATTAAGATGTCTAAAAACGGGATATGGTTATTTTCTTCCCTTTCTATAGTAAATTTCTAGGATGTAACCACTGAATTAATGATAGCAACAAAAACTTCAAGAATATAATTTTATTCTAGAATCTTTAGAACATCGACATAACAATACTAAACTATTTGAGAAGATTAAATTGAAAGTATCAATCTAATCTCAAAGAACGTGATATATATTTTGGATAAAAAATAAGTTTAACTTTAAGGGAAATTTCTAAAAACAAGGGTTTGGAATGGCTATGTGTAATTCTCTATTGGGTTTGTCCCTTCTTTTATCCAACCCCCTTCCTTAAGACCTAACCCAACGCATTCAACGCTGAGCTTGAGGAATACCTGCAGTATTGGAAACCCTTTAACCATGGATGAAAAAAGAGAAAAAGAAGGTAGCTAACGATGATCAAATCCTCTATCTTTGGCAGTTAGAGTTGCTTAGGAAGATTGGTGCCCCCAGAAATCGCAAGAATTTCTGTCTCCGACAATTTTACAGTGTCAGATACTGTTTGGCAATAACCAGGGTTTTGGTTACCTACATTTTTGAGTAAGGGCATGTCTGATTACTTATTCCAAAGAGCCTCCTTCGGCAGGTGGCCTCTAATTTACATGCTTATCATCCAAGTCTTGACCTAATGCTGAGGAGGTCAAGACAGTCAGCTCATGGGTTAAGGATGGAAGGAAAATTGCACATCATAGGTTAGCCTGCGGAATTTACAATATCCACACATCATCGTTACCACCAAAAACTCTGGAATTGCCCCCTCCACCAGAATACCCTTTTCTATGCAACGTTGTAGGCATGTTCCAGCTGGAGGGCAACATATATATTACATATGTTGATAGGCTAACAGGTTGGATGAAAGTGGCTAATTTCCCCAATGGTACATCTTCAACACTCTTCTCCAGATGGAAAGTACCAGAGCAGATCTCCACAGATGGAGGCACCAACATAGTGAGTAACGAGAAACTGCTTTTGGCAGCTGTGAAGCCCTAGAGTAGATCTCCACGGATAGAGGCACCAATTTAGTGAGTAATGGGATGTTAACCTTCTTCGAGAGATTGGGGTCACAGTACAGCTACTATCAAGACAGCAAGACAGGTAAATTCAGTGAAAACCATCAGCAGAGGTGGTTTCAACAATGACAGGGCATCTCTATCCATTCTTCAGTACCTCTATATGCTCTAACCACGTGTAAATAACAAGTCTCCAGTAGAGTTGGCCATGGCAAGACAGCTTCGGGGTGGTATGCAAACAGCTAGACAGCACTGCAAGATAGACATGCATTAGCATCAAGCCATACATAAAAAAAGAGAACTACAAAATTAATGATGTAACAATATTTACAATATTTTTTTTTATATATAGAAACGTTCATATTTTTCTGTATACCATGTGAAAACAAAGAATGCTCTGTCAAAAAGTATATGAAACATACAATTGTAATTATTTGCTAACACACAAATGCATAGAAAAAAATCTAAGCACAAAGTGATAGTGTCTAATAACCCCACCAGGAGCCTACCGCCCCTTCAGCCAGGCAACCAGGTGCAAGCTCAGGTTATTCAACCCTCCAAAGCCTCGGGATCAAACAGGCATTGTCACCAATGCTCTTCCGCACCATCAATATGTGTTGAATTGGATGATAGTGGGCGTTTATTGTTCAGAAACAGGAAATACTTGACGGTCATTGTGCAGCGTCTCTCAGGGACAGAAGCCCTGTCGTGCCCTTCAAGGCAAAGAGCTAAGTAAAATTTCTCTCAGGCATCTCAGTGACAGTTTCCTTGTCCTATGAGGACCAAAGCTAAACCAGGTTATGGGGCTGATTTTATATCCTAAAGGGGAAGCCCACATGTTCCAAAAGATAATATTTGCTATAGATTTATTATGAAGCTGTGTTTTGTTTATGTACTTTCCATTATTGTGGGATGATTCTGCTGTTTCGTCACCATATGCCATCCGCCAGGCCATCTTTCTGATAATTTGTATTATTCATGTTTTAGTTCCCTCTTATATATATTATCATGATAATTTTCCTAAAAAGGTAACAAATGTGTAGTTTTGATGATCATAATTAGGCTTGCAGTTTAGAACGTATTAAAACCCTTTTTATAGCAAATAGAATGTACGACGTCACACTCTTTTACCCCAAACTCCCCCACCCTCCCGCTTTCAGCGTATATTTGGAGCAGGATCCAGATTAGGAGTTTAGAACCACTTGAAAGTTGGAATCACCGACCCATGGGACCTACTAAATTATGATACACTATTCCGTGGCCGGGATCACTCACCATCTCTTCCATAACACCATGAGATAAATATATCATTATAATCCTGTCTATCAAACATAGATACGGGTTCACTTAATAAAATTAGTTAGCCGTTCTGATGCAATTTGGTGTAGTTTTCGGTTGAAAAGTTTGCCATCCTCAAATTTGAGGTCACTGAATGGAAAGCAATAGTTCCTGATCATTTCTGTTGGTAAGAAGTGTTCAATGTTCATCTTCTTATTCCTCTTTGCCTTTTACCACACATGACATTGGTTACTGGCATGTGCTGACATAGGGTTAGCTTAAAAGAAATTAGCCAATCGATCTTGAGTTTTTGGTTTACCCCCATTGTCCAATTTGACATCTTCTAAATCTACATTCTAAAGATTTGTCTCTCTTAACCATCCTCTGAATATTAAGATTACTATCTGAAATTAAGCTGAATATGATATAACTAACATGATGATATATTTAACTGCAATTATTGAAACCAGTTAAAAGCTTTTGAAAACCATACAGCTGTAACATTCTACGTTTTATTTTGCCCAGTGTTTTTTTTTTCTCATGATTTTGCTCATGCACCAATGTCCAAGCACATGTAGTTGTATTTTGTATCTTGGCTGTAGAAGACTGTGTTCGCAAATAAAGAGCTCATAGTTAATTCCACTCTTTTTTTACGTTGTTGGCGTGGTGGCTATAATAATAATTAGCCAACCGTGCTTTATTTGAATGGATAAATGAAGTGATACGTCATCAGAAGAGTGGATTAATTAACATTTTACAGCAGTTTTTAAACAAAAGTGAAAGTAAAGCTCCTCAACAGTGGTCCTTGACGGACAAGGAGTCCATCACCAGCTTTGAGGCATAGAATAATATCCTTTATGTTCTTTGTGGAAAACAGCAATTTGAGTCCTACCTCAAAGATGATGCAAGATGGAGAAAGAATACAAAGTCAAATCCTACTAGTGGATTTGTTGACATCGATTCTGGCTTATCTACTAGACAACAGGTAAAGAACCTTAAATTTATGCTAGGCCAGATAGCTTATTATGCTTCAGTGATATCTAAAAATACAATTGCGAAGAATAGCACTTCACTGAGGGGAATTGGGAAAACAATCCGTTTGCATTATAACATACAAGTCACAGGGTTGGTTTGTGGACTTCCTAGATATAAAATTGGGAGATAGTGAGAGATACGAGACATTATTTCAACCCCTTATGTACTTTGCTGAAGACAACCTGCTACGAGCAGATGGTGTATTAAGACATGAAATGATGAAATGAGCCCATCCCTCGAGAACATGATAGTACTACTGTGGCTATATCAGACTGGTCCTAGCCTTCCCAAAAAGTTCAACAATGGTATGCCACAGAACTGAGAGACTAAAGCCTTGCATCAATTAAGCCTAAGATTTCCCAAGCTAGTGATCTGATGATGGACAAGATCAGGAGCAGAGACAATGAGTCACATGGCATGTACGCTAACCAGTCTTTTACCAGCATCAATCAATTAGCTGGTAATCCCTATGACTACTTTTTGTCCCAGTGCAGTTTCCTCCCCAATGATGTCAAGAAATACTTCTGCCAATCTAAGCCAAGTAACAGGCAAATAACAGTGAATGTGTTATTGTTAGACTCTGAAAGTGAATCTGAAACAGACTGCCCTGCACCTACTATAACACCAGTTGTAAGCAGAAGGGTGAAGACTCAAGGCTCTTCCTCCTTCAAGGCATTCTATGGACACCATGCTCTCAAGCTGATATTAGACACTGGTGCAGAGACAAACATGATTAAAGCAGCAGTAGTTGAATATTTGGGTGCCCGTGTAAAAAAACACAAAGTTCTCCAGGTTGATGGCATTACCCCTCTTGAAGTTATTAGAGAGACAAACATATTCCTCACCAGAAATGATCTGCCACTTCTACTGGAATCCTTGGTAGCTGCAGACCTTGGTGTAGATGTTTTAGCTGGCACTCCCTTCATGGGTGTGAATGCTATAGCTGTGTATTCAGTGAAAAGCCTGATCACAATTTGCAATCAGGTACTCATCCATTACACTGCCAAGAACAAAACCGCACATCATCTTGCCGTAAGGAGAGCACTGGTTTATGCAGTATGTGTACCACCACAAACTAATACTATTTAGCCAGGCAAATTTGTTTAAGTACAGGTTTATGCTCTATTAGCAAATAACAAAGTCTTAGGTATACAACCAAGGACAGAAGCCAAGTATACAACAAATTTGCCTTAAGTACAGGTTTATGCTCTATTAGCAAATAACAAAGTCTTAGGTATACAACCAAGGACAGAAGCCAAGTATACAACAAATTTGCCCCTTCCCCCTATGTCATCAATGGAAGTATTAGGTCGCTGAACCTCTCACAAGAACATCAGACTCTTGAGATATCTCCAAACTTCTTAATTATTTCTGTTATTCTCTGTTAGGAAGAATGCAGGACTTCAGTTTGTTTGGTATTTGTTAAAAATATTTATGAAAAGACAAATGCTTGAAAAGAGATGTATTCTCTAGATCACTGAGAGAGAGAGACTGATTTGAAATTCAACCGCCCAACAGACGTAGGCATGGGGTAATGAAAACATCACTACAATATCAGAAAATCGAGTTGATTATAAGTTAAGCTAAACTAAAGTAATATGCAACAACTCTACAAAAGCAGGGACACTTCTGTTAAGCTCTACATGTATCTGTCCCAGAAGTCACTAATTCTGTTTGATCACATCTACAGTAACAAGACAGTTGTTAGAGCCTTATCCACATAGATGAATATGTCCACAGGAACTTCCACAGTCATCATACTTGATCCAGATAACATTCTTCGTGATGACATAAAGCATCCAGACAACATTCTTCCTGATGACATAAAGCATTCGTTCATTATAGCTCTTGGGAAGAATAGCTCTGTATTTGATTCTGTAACCACAAGGTAGGGCCATGTTTGCAGACATTTTGAAGAAGTAGTTAACATGGGCACCGATCAGCCTCCATAACGTGAAGGAAGAGTGCTGCAATACTCCAGAGATAAGCTAGTTAAACTGCAAGACACATTCAACAAACTACAGGAACAAGGAGTCTTTTTGCAGACCTGGTGAAACAGGAATTGTTGTATAGTATTTGAATCTATCATTCCTAATAAAAAAGCAACAGGGTGGCTTCATACTTTTTACAGCATTTGCTGAAGTAGGAAGATTTTGCGAGTCGTCACATTCAATGATGCCAGATGTGGACATCACCCTCCAATCCATGGCTCGTTGGAAGCATCTAATAGTAACCAACCTCACAAGTGCTTTTTACCAGATCCCCTCTCCAAAGTATCAATGAATTATTGTGGTGCAGTTAAAGAATTTAAAGATGTTCTGGTTTACACCAGGTCCGCCATGGGAATGCCAGGGTCAAAAACTACTTTGGAAGAATTGATGTGCAGACTATTAGGGGAACTTCTACAAAAGGGTATCATTGCAAAGTTATCAGATGACTTATATTGTGGTGGAAATATTCCATCAGAATTGTTGTAAAACTGGGTACATGTTCAAGCCATGGGTAAATGCAAGTTAAAATTTTCAGTACACAAAACTCTTATCTACCACCTTTCAACTCCCATTTTGGGCTAGATATAACAGAACACTATCCAGGCCAGTCCCCATAGAGTTTCCTCCCTCTTCCTGGTAAAACCACCAACTACAGTGAAGGGTCTCAGCTCCTACATTGGTGCCTACAAAGTACTAGGCCGTGTACTCCCTGGTTGCAGTACCTTCATTGGTGACCCCCGATGATACAGTTGTTGATATGATCTGATGAAATGCTTTTGGCATTCCCAAAATCAAAAAAAAAAAAAAAAAAAAAAAAACTTGAAAACCAAAGGTAGATTACTTTTCCTCACCCAGATGACCAACTTTGGATCGTCACTGATGGGTTGTTCAATCAGCATGGCATAGGCAGCACGATGTATGTGGCTTGCGGGAAAAATATTCACCTTGCAGGCTTCTAGAATGCAAAACCAAAGAAAACCCAGGTTACCTGGCTCCCGTGTGAGATAGAAGCTTTGAGAATAACAAGAGCAATTAACCACTTCAGCCTTGTCCAATCAAGACACAGGACATGTATCCTAACGGATAGTAAGCCATATCTGCAAGCATTTGGAAAACTTTGCAGGAGTGAGTTCTCCTCAAGTCCATGCGTAAAATCATTCTTTGGCACATCCAGCAGATATAAGGTGACCATACAACACCTGACTGTACAAGCCCATTCAGATTTTTCTAGCAGGAATGCATCAGTGCACAGACACAGCTTGCCCGATCCTAGTACATCTTCACAACTGTAGATTTAGTAGTTTGTGACATCAAAGCTGATAATGTTGAGGCTGCTCAAGTATCACTACCCTATACCAGTCATTCGGCATGAAAGTACATTCAGCTAGGTTGTTCAGATTTATGCAGTGTACATGCCCACCTTCGTCAGGGGACTCGTCCTTCTAAGAAGATGACAGACGTACACAATGTGAAGCGGTACCTCCAAGGGGTCATGATCTCCAGGGACGATTTTTTGGCTGTAAAGAAAACACAACCTCTGTCTTCAGTCAGGGACCTGGCCATTGTTCCTGGATTCATACTGCCTGGTCTTCTGATAGCCTTGCACGTCAAATTAAACCATCATCAAAGCACTAGCTTAAATTAGTGATTTAGCACAGTTTTTACGCTCTTATCACAGGGGACTCAATTTCCAGTCACTGAGAACTATCATACCTCTCTGAAGACCCCCTGAAACTATAGGTACATCATTTACTGTTGATGTACTCAGACGAAATAAAAAGTTCATCTTTATACTTTGAAAACTGTTACTTCATACACAGTTATCCGCATATTGATTAATGAAAAGCTTGAAACCCTTCGTGATCCCTTGTGATACCCTCGTGAACACATGCTTAGAATTATGGTTTATTAATGGGCCAAATGCCGTGATTCTAGTAAACTCAGCACCTGGGTTTATTGTCTTAATAAATTATAGTGTTGGCAAAGGCAAGAAACCAAATAAAAACCATGTTGCAGAGAGAACAGGGCAAGAACTGGAAGATGAATTATTGAAGGCTGCTTCAGACCATCCAACTATCTCTAGACTTGTCCTTGACATCACCACTGTTTGGTTAAATTTAAGGATTAGAGGAATGGGCCTATCAGTAAGAGAAATGTTCATTCAAAGAGAACAAGAGATCAACCTCCCACTTCCAGTAGCAGATCACCCATACAGTGAAAGGAGTAAGTCATCCACTGGTGTCAGCTCCCTAATACCCAACGTCTTATGTGGTGACCTAGTTCAACTAATAAGAGATAAGTCCAAACACAACTCAAGAGACAGATATATTGTCTCTGCCATTGATGGTGACTTGTGTTTTATAAAGAAGCTTGTAAGCTGACAGCTGCATCAAATTCATACAAAGTCAAAACATCTGAATGCATGCTAATATCTCCCTACACGAGAAGAGGTACTGGATGTCTCTGACTCTGACAACATCCCGATGGTGGCACCACCAATAACTTCTCTCCCACCTGTACTATCAGACATCCTGTTGACACCATATGCGTAAGATGCAGACGAACCCTCTACAATGTTCTCCACGCCCCAAGTGACAGCATCCCCACTGATGTGTCATCTGCTGCACCTCCATTAGATACTTCCCCCAGAACCTAAGCCAGACCCAAACCCAGACCCTAGTCGCCCTTGATGCAGGATGATCAGCGGATACTCAATGAGTGACTTGTGCTTCCCCTCAAAGATAGATGAAAATATATGCAACCCAGAAGAAGGGGAGATGTTAAGGGGAGAGGTTTATCAATGCATAAAAAGGAAAATAAAATGGAATTAGAAAAGAAAAGAGGAATATGCATTAGAAGTAGCCTACAAATGGTAAGATGTATGTGGAGATAAGGATTGAAAAATCAAAGAACAAATTCAAGGAAGAGATGAGTAAATTCCAATGCTGAGGAATAGATGGAAGGTCGACTGCAGATCATCTGCTAACTCCGAATGCAGTAATCTACTATAATGCTTACATGGGAGGACCAACATACATTTGGTTTTGTAATCTATATAAGTGCTTCCATAAGTTACATTTGTAAATATAGAATAAAAATGGGAGAAAAAAATGGGGAAAATGGCTCTGAAAAAGGAAATTAAGAAAAGAATTATGGACGATAAAGGAAACAATTTGGTACCGGCAAAACTAATCCGCTAGGTGACTCTGTGATGAAAGGAGACACTAATGATGACTTCCCAGCCAACTGTCAATACATTATCATAGGTTTAGGAACGTTTTTTATTTAGAGTGGGGGCCTAAAGTTTGAAAAGGCACTGACAGTGGAGGTCCGGGGGAGGCCCCCAGACCCCCACTGTCATTGTCTTTCAAACTTTTTTAAAGGTAACACCATTAGATGCGATTTCCTGGCATCTGAAAGCAGACTGTGGCAACAACAAAATCATATTTTTTAGACGATTTTTAGGTGACCAATTACAATTTGTATTCAATAGCTATCCTAAAATACCTCTAGGCCTACATAACGATTTTACCAAAAACTCACAAGCGATATTAATTCTTTGCTATATACTCATTTCAATATTGCTCAAGTTTTCTAAACCAACGATGTTTTTATTTACGAATTATTATGTCTATCATATGTTTTTTAGTTCCTTTTTTATCTTTAAATTCTTTACAGCTGTTATATTTTTTAATGTCGTCTAATTTCAGGTTTATAGAAGACAATGATCTAATTTCTTTAAATTGATAATCATGTTATTTGGCTATAGCCATGGCTGAAGCTCAGCACGCGAATAAATACTGTGATGAACTTTTTTAGAACTAAAAGAAATTGTTCGTGAGAGAAAATTTAAAGTAGCATGGAAGAAGAAAGACTTGGTGTAATAGTATGTGAGCATTTGAAATTGCAACGTGAAGCAAAAGCATTAATTTACCGTCTGTTTATATGTGCCTATATATCTAAGAGGCATAGCATAGGCTTAGATGTACATGTAGTTTGGTTGGTTGACTGGAAGTTTACAATCATAAAACTTCATAGCACAATTTTTTGTGACATCAATGTTAATGTATCCCTCTTTTTGGGTTTTCCTCATATTTTGGCATACTTTAACCAATAAATACATTGAAAGTTTTACGTTTTATCCATCAGCTTCCAAAACATTGTTGTTATAATTTAGTGATGTGAGAGATCAACATCTCAATGTTGTTTTCAGCTTTGTTGTTTCAGTCTACAATTTAACAACATTAATTCTAGCAAGCAGGATCCAGTGCCAGAATTTCACATGGCATTACTTTGTGCTACAACTTATGTGAACCTTCATTGGGATCATCTCTAAAACTTCCCCATTGTAACTAAACTCTGCAGACAGGAATTCTTTCCGTCTTGTGAGGAATATTACTTCAATGAAATATAGATTTTATATGATCAGAGTTAAGTTAAATATTTTTTCAGTTTGTATATTGCTTCAATCACGTAAGTTCTTATACGTTTTATAGCAATGTCAATTATTTTAAGAATTTTGGTTATGTATCCATGGTAAGCATTTGTGTAAATTAAAACATTTGGTAATCGAGTTCATTGTTTTTTTCTTTTTTTATCTCTGGAGATAAAATTCAGGAGAAAAATTCTGATATCTGGTTGCGTTTTCCTTGTAAGGTACATTAACTTTGTGCGATTCACCAAGGAACAGGAAGATATAACATTCGTGACAGCTACAATGTGGGCGACCAATTACAAAGTAGACATGAGCGTTTCTAAGCGCTCACCACCTAGTGGCCACTCCAATCTACCGGTACCTCAGTGGAGAAAAAAAAAATTATAAAAAAATTTAGTTCATAGAGGGGAATGACCCACAGTCTTAAGGTGCGATTAGACTGGAGAGTTTTTTTCCGCAAGTTGCTCTGAGACAGCTGCTCTATGGAATGTAAACCGGCTGTAGAGTACTCTCCGAGATTTTCTCTCTACTCTCGCGAGTGTTTCTCTTCTCTCGCGCAAGCTACAGTCTAAACAGTCTAGACAGCACGCTCGTAGAGCTAGGTTGTTGCTCTCCACTCTATCCAGTGAATATTCAGATCTCTGAAAGTTTTCGTTTACTCTCGCGAGAGAACATGAGTGCCCAAAAGTGGAATAAAGACCAAACAATTGCATTAATTCAGCAATAATAATAATAATAATAATTTTAATAATAATAATAATAATGAAAAATAGTAATAATAATAATAATGATAATAATAATAATAAAAATTTTGATAATAATAATAACAATAATAACAATAATAATAATAATAATAATAATAATTTTAATAATAATAATAACAATAATAACAATAATAATAATAATAATAATAATAATAATAATAATAATTGCAACTAATGGTATTTGTCTGTTGCTTTATGTGTAATCCAGAGGACGTCCGTTTGGCACGTTTAAGATGTTTTCTAAAGCTTGTGACAAAGAACAATTGGCAAATACTCCTCCATCTGATATGCATCCATTGCACCCGACATCAATGTACAAAAATTTATAATTGGCATCTACTAATGCCATCAGAACAATGCTATTTGTTCCCTTGTAGTTGAAGTAGAGACTTCCGCTGTTTTGAGGCTGTTTCAATACAACATGCTTCCCGTCTATTGCTCCCATGCAATTTGGAAATTGCCATTTTTCTTGAAATTCATTTGCAACTTTGTTCCATTCTTCGTTTGAATTGGGAACCTGTAAAAGACATTTAATTAGTTCAATAAATTGTCATAAATTTTGGAGCTGCATGTTTTGAGGAACACTCCTCTCTATTTAGCAATAGCTAATCTATATTATAATAATCACAGTGTCTGTCCGTCACGCTCATAAATAATTAGTGTGAAAAAAAAAACTTAAAACAAACAATTCTCTTAATAATTTTGCATGTGCTCCATCTTCTCCCCTTCTGCTTATCCATTTTCCGACCCACATACTTCTTTTCCTTTTCTTTTTCACTTCGTTCATAATTATTAATGCAGCAGCAACACGGCTCTTTTGAGACATGTTCTCTCAACCCTCGCTAGTTGTCGACTGAAACTGGCTACAGTGTAAATAGATGCGCGAGAAATCTTACCCGACTCTCGGACACTTTCTCTCGCGACACTCACTCACAGCTCTCGGAGAGAAAAACTTGCTGGTAGTATAAACACGCTGTAGAGAAAGTCGCGCGAAAGTAGCCGTCTCTCGGGAGAGTTTAATCTACAATCTAATCGCACCTTTATACTAGAAAAATTGATGTAGATAAGGCAATCTTGATAACGAAAGTAATGTTAAACAGGCTCAAAATAAAAGCAAATTTCAGGGGACAAGACAGAGCTGATGTGTCCTTTGCAAAGATTTTAATACAAAACATTGATTTACATGACCAAAATTAGGAAAGTTACGGGAATAAGATATTATAAGAGTGGGTATGTTGCAAAATCCTAGCAGAGAGCTGGTGGAATACATCAGTCGGGCCATGAATCTGAAAGATGAGTTTAAAAATACCACAATAAAGTTACTGGTAAGTATTATCCCAACTGATTTCTAAGTAGAATGATTTTCATTATGGCTGTTGCTAATGGTTACAGGAAAAAAACTTCATTACAATACTTAGTATAAACTAAGAGGCTTTGCACCTATCTATTAATTGATAGAGTGCCCAAAAACTTATATTGCGGAGTGAACAGTTAGGAACCAGCCTGGTAAAAGTCTAACCAATAGTCTACCTAACGATATTATGTGCCACGTATTGAGGACTCTTACCCAGCTTGTAAATTACAACTATAAAAAGGTTTCGAATTTAAAGACGAGAGTTGGAGTTATCTTAAGGAATTGATTTAGAATAGTTAATTTACGTACTGCTCACTGTAAAAAGAGAGGAAAAAATCCCAAATTTATCATCTGAAACTCTAAACTTTATATAACTTACTCGTTAATAAAGAGAAATTATTATACAAATTGTTTGTCTGAGTATGCGTAGGCATATATGTTGGAAGAGAGAGAGAGAGAGAGAGAGAGAGAGAGAGAGAGAGAGAGAGAGAGAGAGAGAGAGAGAGATTTAACTACAACATCGGCGAGAAAAAATCCCGGGGAGAGAGAGAGAGAGAGAGAGAGAGAGAGAGAGAGAGAAGTAATATGTAATCAAGATAAACATTTAACTACAACATCGGCGATAAATAAATCCCGGAGAGAGAGAGAGAGAGAGAGAGAGAGAGAGAGAGAGAGAGAGAGAGAGAGAGAGAGCCAGCTCGGCATAATAAGGATGAGATCAATATAGAAAATAACACAGATGATGGTTACCAAATATACGTAACTTATTCTATTGAATGCCATTCTTCCTAGATTTAAGAGCACCGTTTCAGGTTTTTCTTAGCAACGCTGATTTTGTGATATATAATTTCCAAGAAACTTCTTATGATGGCTTCTGAAATAAATGTTAGTAAAGTATAAATTTCCCGCAATATAGAAACTAGGACCGTAATAGTGCGTAACTAGTTATGATTGGGAAATCAATAATAATAATAATAATAATAATAATAATAATAATAATAATAAACTGTCGAATATCATAATTGAAGATGGTTTCGAAATTTTTTTATTCCTGTATAAATTGCCAAAATATTGAAATTGACTACTCAGGAATTAGAAGAAATTAGTAAGATTACTCTCATCAACACGACCTAACACTTAACAGAATTGCTAAAAAAAAAAAAAAATGAAAATGAAGTTCATGAACGAGGCAGATATAAAAGTTTATGGGGCTTGGTGTTTTTCATCATACAATAATGCGCAGTTTCTTTCGCTGCCGATGTTGTTCTGACTCAGTGTGTGGGATTAGATAACACTATCACAATTTTCATGTTTCAGCCACGATATTATTAGTACAACTGTAGGCCTACATGTCTCCCTTCCATGGATTCTTGTGATATGTAATTATTTTGAAAAGAAATTGTAATGATAGTCATGTAAATATATAAAAAAAAAGTAAAATGTATTAAAATGATAACACTGACTAGATCGCATCTGGCTGAAACGTAGGAAGGAACATCTGTGTCTGTTGATAAGGGACGTAAAACAGTCAATACTACATTCACACCAGACCAGCCCCTTTAGGATGCTATTCTTTGTGGGACAATTATATTAATTCTGAAAAGAGGCTTCTTTCAGCTTGCAATTTCAAAGGAATTCCTGCTGAAGGCAGTTCCCTAGCTCTGCTGTGTTGAGCTGTTTCGCCACGCAGCTCCTGTTACATTAACACATTGCAAAAACTGATTAATTAAAAAAAAATATACTTGACGTATATTGCTTTTCATTATTATTATTATTATTAATACCGATGGCTAATAATTTTTGTTTTATTTTCTACCAGTGTACGAAAGTTCAAATATGACGGCTAAATATTTAGATAGCTATGCGCACACGCACACAGATTCAACCTGTGGGAGATTGTGTTTCCGAGTGTACCTCTCGAGGGACCCCCCTCACCAGGGTATGACTACTCCCTCACCCCTCTACCCGATGGAAGGGGAGAGACCGAGTAGTCATACGTTTGGCAATGCCAATCAGCGTGACAGGAATATATATATATATATATATATATATATATATATATATATATATATATATATATATATATATATATATATATATATATATATTATCTCGACACTTTTTACTTTATAGAGTAGATTAGAGCAGACAAGAGAGATTTTGACAAAATTATTCGAACAGGGATACAAGAATGAAATTACCACAAAGGACCATTGCGAAAGAAGCTCTCAATGTGACACATGTTTTTCAAGATGGCCACCACATGCTACATGGTTAAATTCGATGTCTTGTCACTGAAATTGTCCGATTAATTGCGTGATTTTGAGCTCTATTGTTAAACCCAAAAGATATAAGACAACTTCATGATTCCTTAATTTCTGCTTTTTATCAAGACAGTAGACAAACTTGTTAGATTGTTTCCTGTACTCACTGGCCTTCAATTATTCCTTCCTGAGTTAGGAGTCGTTATGGAAACATTTTCAAGTGACCAAGATTTTCAGAAGTGATTATTTTTCCACAAAGCAGATTGAAATTTTTCTGCACTCGGACTCAAAAAATGAAACGATACAGCCTACTACGATGATTGGAAAAATGCCATTGACACGTTGATCTCAAAAAGTTTTTTTTCTTTTTTTTTGGGGGGGGGGGTGATTCTAATTAATAATGGAACTTTTGTTTGTCAGAATATAAAGCAATTTTCATAATGGGAACAGTGACTAGATAAATATCAATATTTAAGGATGTGTGGTGACCTGTTGAAACGTCTCTGCCTAGCGAACTGCCGGACTGTGGTTCGAGTTCCGCTCAAGCTCGATGATTTCTTGCAATATCTGTAACTTCACCATATGTGGGGGGAGCCTATGCCTCTACCTGCTGAGTCATCAGCAGCCATTGCCTAGCTCTCCCTAGCCCTAGCTTGGGTGGAGAGAGTGCTTGAGCCCTAATTATGAGTAGCCTTCAAACCTTTAAGCCTACAAGACCAGTGGACAGGCAGGAAATCTACCTTCAAAACATGGGAAACATGTGAAAAGGTTTCAATCACATCCCTCTAAGGATAAACATAGTTTCCTGCAAACTCTATCTTGATTTTGATGCATAATTGCCACTGCTGTTTCATAGGTAAAGGGGAAGAGGATTTACTTGATCACCACAAGGATTAATTACTCAATGTCACTAACTCGAGCATCACTTGAAGCATATGCAAAATGTGCTTAACGGCCATGACCTTAGAAGACAAGAAATCATGTGGTCTCTTGCCAAATATTGTTTAGAGATTACCAAATTTTGCAGCCACAAGGAGTGTATTAGAAAATGCAGTTTCTATAACGAACAAGTCAAGTTTGGCGAGTTTAGCAGTTGGGTTTAAGTGTGTTTATGGACTTTGGGAGATTGGCATAATTAAGACAATCTAGAGCCCTATTTAGATGCCATCAAACGATTAGCTATTGATTATTAGGGTTATACAGTATACATACATATATATATATATATATATATATATATATATATATATATATATATATATATATATATATATATGTGTGTGTGTGTGTGTGTGTGTGTGTGTGTGTTTTAAAATGCTTCCTATCGTTAAAGTGGGGAAAATACATTATAGCTCATTATCAGAGTGTTTCGAGCGTGATCTGAAAAATGAAATCTTAACAGATGAAATAAATGTTGGTGCCAAATTGTAAGATTTTACTCGACGGATATCAGCTTTTTGGAAGGAATCTAGCCACATTTTGGAATTTTGAGTGGTGACGAGACTTTTACTTTCAAAGTATCCTACTGTAACCCACGGGACTAGCCAAAGCAATTTTTTCTACTAGTACCACAATTATGTCATTTATCCATTCCATTGAAATTTTCATCCGCCATTTTAATCATTCTTAGCATTAGTCTTATCATTCCTCTTCTCACCTTATCTCAGTGATAGTGTACCTAGCAGTAGTGATGATGCTAGATGACTCATAATCAATCATCATCTTTCCTTATACTATTGGGATTTGCAAGACTTAAAGCAACGATAAAAGACTGCTAACTATCAGAGCCATCGGCCTTTGAGGTTATTATGTTCATTCATGATAGTTTTAATCAATTCACTACACTCCTATAGGCTCTCTCTCTCTCTCTCTCTCTCTCTCTCTCTCTCTCTCTCTCTCTCTCTCTCTCTCTCTCTCTCTCTCTCTCTCTCTCTCTCTCTCTGATAAGGAATCTATTCAAAACATTATGAGTATTTAGTCATAATGTCACATTGTTTTCTTAGCTATTGATATATCTCGTATGTGCTAACATTATCTCAATATTAGGCCATTTCTTCTGATAGGGTGAAGGTCACTGCTGTGATGAATTATCAACACAGCAGTGTTGATAATGAATAAATGCTTTGTGCAGTATTATTTGTAAATCATTAGCTGTTTCATATAGCTACACATAAGGCTCATGAGCTTTACAATCAAACTCATGTACCCTTTATTATCCACCATTATTTGGATCTCACTTTTATGCCTCCTGGATGTCAATACCATAATTTTTCATTACTGCTTTCATGTCATCTATCCACATCTGTTCTTTCAATCACTCCCATTCCTCATCCACGTTTCAATTTCCTATATAATGATTTGCTCAAAAATCGTTTCACATATTCCCTTTTTGACTTGCATATAAGCATCGCAATTATCTTTCTAATTTTTTTTTGCATTCATCTTCTTACTTTTCTTTCTTCAATTATGTTGTGACTAACTTTTGGGGTTACTGTGTCCTGATTGGTAACGTGTCTGCCTGGTGTTTGCCAATCGGGTGTTCGAGTCCCGCTCAGACTCGTTAGTGGCATTAGTGTCTGCAACCTTATCATCCTTGTGAGCTAAGGTTGGGGGGTTTGGGGGAGCCTATAGGTCTATCTGCTGAGTCATCAGCAGCCACTGCCTGGCTCTCCCTGATCCTAGCTTGGGTGTAGAGGAGGCTTGGGCGCTGATCATATAATATATGGTCAGTCTCTAAAGCAGTCCTGATTTCTAGGGCGATGTCACTGCCCCTTGCCTCTGCCATTCATGAGTGACCTTTAAAAACCTTTAAAAATTGTTATATTTTCTTACAAATAAATGTGTATTATTGCTCTATCTTCTTAGATCCTTTATTCTCATAACCTTACTCTTGCTCACATTACCGCTCAACTTTTACTTCCTACGAATACAGTTTTTCTCCATCACTCAGAATCGTAACTCGGCCACAAGCAATTATTAGTCATTCCACACACACAAATAGCCTACCCTTCATATTTATATATACTTACATGTAGATAGATAGATAGATAGATAGATAGATATATGTGTGAGCGTCGGAAAATATTTAAGTGTTGGAAATAATTCGGGGGAGATCTCCCTTTAGCAGATATCCAAATCCTAATCTGGGGGAATGGAGTTTCAAAACTGCATTGATACAGTTTATCAACGGTCATACGATATCAAGTTAAGAGATTTATCAGTATTGGCTTCATAAGTACCAATGCCATCCTCAGTGTTCAAGCGCTACACCTAGCGTGGGATAGTACTGTACACCTAACTGAGAGTGCTGAACAATATTTAGAGTAAAGGCATTAATGCAAGAACATAATAGGGAGCATTACTGTAGGGGTTAAGGTGTAAGTTTGCTTGGGGGTCTCACCTTAAGGCCCGGTCACACTGCACGAACGTTGCTGGAGCGTTCCTTGAACGGTAGGGAGGTGGACCAAAC
>NC_090725.1:203590262-203607762 GCF_036898095.1 Palaemon carinicauda | reverse complement strand
ACTTCCTTAGAGAAAAGTTGGTTCAATTATCCCTTCATATATTTCCATCCCGATATCCATATACTCTGCAGTTGTCTGCCAAACATTTATACACCCCTGCTATCTTTTACGGTTTTATTGTCCTGCGACTCACCTCTTCACTCTTTTTATCCTCCATTATTATAATTCCAATTATACGTATCAGCAGGTTTCATTTATTCACAATTCATGTGTAGTAACCTATTAGAAACTTCCAAGACTCATTCTGTTGGTTTGGGGTTCGGGAAATAGTCAAGTCTAATAGGTTCAAGCAGGGTCCGCAATTTCACCCTCCTTTTGAGGTAGAAATGAGATGTTTGTGGAAGCTTATCTGTTGACCTGCTGAGTACTCACCAGCCATTGCCTTACTATCTCTGGTCCTTGCTTTGGTGGAAAGGAGGCTTGAGCACTGATCTTATGTAGCCTATATATATGTCGGTCTCTAGGAAATCGTCTTGTCCCTTGTCTCTGCTACTCATAAGCATTCATATTATTTAAATGGCTTATGAGATCAACAAAATATGACATATAACAAAGCCGGTCAATATTTTCAAGATCTGGTAATATCATATTCTTTTCATTGAGAAATGTCTTAATTTCATCCTGAATACTTTGCAGTGTATTCCCTCTGCTTACCCACATTACGTGAGGGGAAAACACTAAATGGTCATATTGTACTTCAATTTCAAGAAATCGCTTGAATTGCCGGTGATGCCAAGCTGAACGTGGCTTTATGGAGCTGACTGTGGAAACTACAACTTTTATTACATTATCAAAGTCTAGTTGTTTTCTACACAAATTTTGTTGATATATTATACAATAAAAATATCTTAAGTCACATTTTCCCTATCTAAGGTGTTCAATTAATAGCTGCACCAATCCATTCTGCTTACCTATCTTTACAGGAACACTATCAGTCTATTATACAGTAACTTCCCCAAAATTAACTCAATTCCTGAAATTTGTTGTAAAGGTTCATTAAGTAAATAGATACCAGTTGCCTGACTTTTCGATGAATTGAGCCCAACAAATTAATCATGAATAGAAAACTCATATGTTGCACTACATACAAATCCAAGTAGCTGAGCTGTATATGTAAAATCAGACGATTCATCAGTGGAGAGGGGGAAGACCACAAATTGTTTACCTTTCTCCTTCAACTGGTCCACTATATCACCCCGACAAATCAACAATACGACGTTGCACTGTCATACAATTCAAGCTGATATTACAACACTTTTTCAAATCAACTGGAGAAAGTTTTTGAGCAGCAAACAAAATACACTTTTTAATGAAATCTCTCTTTGTAAAGGCTCAATTCCGTTCTGTCCTACGCTTCCTCATTTTTCTGAATAAACCTGTTTTTCTGAACATCCAAACCTTAAAATGGTGGTTTATTTTTCTGCGTTCTTCAGTTCACCAACCCTATGACTTGTGCATTGACAGATAATGCCTTTGTAAATTATATTCCTAACAAACCGCAATATTATTCTGGCATATCAGGCTAAATATTTTTTTTTCTTTTCATTGTTTTCCACAATGATATACAGTATATTTACCTGTCAATATTTCTTGAAATTTTCCATGTTCATCTTCAAGCTTTCTTTTGCAACCTGACTTTTGTTCCACAGAAGTACTAGAGGCACTACTAAGAAAAATTGATCTGAAAACACTACAATATTGATATATTTTTATCCCTTCCAACAAGATTCTTTGAAATTACTAAAAAACTATCAGTGCTCATCAATTCATATCTGGAGTTTGGCCAGTTGTCATCAGATCGCAAGCCAGTGCGGATTGGTGATGGTGGGAAATTTTCGTGTAATCGCTTACAGCAAACCAACCTAGTATGGGTGGCCCTGACTAGTACAGCTTTGCTGAATATGGTGATTTCACCAGGTTAAGGTAACCCCACTTAGACACATATGCATATATACGCACACACATACATATAATGTAAATTTATATATATATATATAAATATATATATATATATATATATATATATATATAAATACACACACACACACACACACACACATATATATATATATATATATATATATATATATATATGTATATATATATATATATATATATATGTGTGTGTGTGTGTGTGTGTGTGTGTGTGTGTGTGTGCGCGCGTGTGTGTATGTGTGTGTTTGTGTGTTTTTGAAGAAATCCCAAAACCCAACACATGATAAACAAGATATTTATTATAACAATGAAAGGAAAATTGAAAAGACATGATTTGAGTTAGCTCTTATGTCTTAATATTAGCATAGACCGACTAAGGATGAGAATTAATATACAATGAGAAGGGAATCCCCAAGCTCTCAGTTTCATGATGATTCCAGATAGGCTCAATTAAAAAAAAAAAAAAAAAAAAGCGGAAAATATGGGATTAACGGAAAACAGACCAGGGCTTAGGTTTAAACTGTGACCTTGGGTAATCTTCATCAAGAAGGATTCGATAATAATTTTTAGGTGTAGTCATCAACATAGATTATTGTCCTGGTTGTAACTAAGCGATTCTGTGAAATAATCTTAGCCAACGGCAAGTTTTCCCTTGTTGTTTAGCACCAGCCATGAGCTCCCCTGACCATCGGCCCACGGGAGCAAGTCTAGAGATCTGTACAGTCAGCGGCAAAAGAAGTATAGCCACCCTCTGATTCACTGACTCCCTAAAATCCAAGAGACGATAGAAACAAAAAGGGTTAGATATTTTTCCTCCAGGGTTAGAGACTAGGAGGATTAACCAAGGTTAGAGACGTCCCCATATTGGGGAAGTGAAGTTACGGAAGAAATAAAAGGGCGAAGCATTTGGGGGACACCGGGTTGAGGGAAAGAATGAAAGTGACAAGCAGTTACAGTTTTTTCACTTCTTAAAAAAAATTTGTTATTTTAACTCAACATTGAAATTACGTTTTGATATTCTATATTTCTATAAACTGGGGGAAATGATCAAAGTACTAAAAATTATGAAATAATTTAATAACAGCATTTAAAAAACCGCACGAATTATGAGCTCAAATAGGATAAACCTGTCATATTCTTTTAAAATCAGTCTTTAATTTTTTTCAAATGATAATAAGTAAAGTTACAATCATCGCGCTTGGTCATAATTCCTATGTTTTACGTAAGTTTTAGGCGAATCTAAGAACAACGTCTTCGTGCTAAATGAACTTCTGTTAGAGAACTTCAACCAGAATATGACTATATTGATGTTCTTATACAATGGCAATTACTTACCTTATGAAAACATCTCTATATTGGGATATTATCTTTATAATTTTAGTTATCATTTGATTGTTCTTTGGATCTCATAATAATTCGTGGGAAATAAATTCTATAAGTGATTTTCCTAAGGGGCTTGTACTGATCGTTATCATTTCTATTACCATAATCTTTTTTTTTTTTCATATGTTACATGTTACAGATACCAGAGCATTGACAGAAACATCATGCTGATTAGATAATGAACAGATCTAGACATTTTCTTTATCTTTTATTCAACAAGTCAGCAAATATTCATATATACAACTTATGACATAAGTCGAATTTCTGCATGATTATTCTTATGAATCTCAACAACTTTCCTTAATTCATGATTTCTACGATTTTCAAAATAATAAGATATGCAATGTGTTAATTTCAAATTCTATTAGATTAATTATATCTTAATATTCGTGAAAACTAATAGTAAACATCAATATAAATTTGAATAAAATCACCTATTGTTTAAGTATATGATTTATATACAAAATATGAATTTTAACAAAACCACCGTGTTTAGTTATATGTCCATTTACCTCCATCATCCATAACTTCATCGAGACGTCCAGATAGTCTGATAGATCAAAAACTATATTTTGTCAAATATAGTATTCGGGTCACGTCACATAGACTCCCATCCTTTAAATGTCCCCATGTTCCACAGCCCACATTCACCCCCAGGAAATCAACACCGATTCTTCCACTCATGCTCCTTTCTTTAATATTTTTGCTTCATAGCGGGTGTTGCCTCTTCTTCTATGGTCCTTGTTCATGCTTCTACGGAAGTGAAGTATCTTTCATCAGTGAAAATATATAGTTTTCAGAATATTGCAAACCAGATCTAAGGCGACACTCTTTGCTGTTACTAAAAAGTTTCCTAACCAGCAGGGATATAGCAACTAATATAAGCTTTATGGATGCATCGTCTAAAGGTGCTTAGGTGCCAAGGAAGTTCCAAGATTCGGGTATGTTCTGCTACGTAAGTACATCATTGGATTGTTAGCTATCGCTTTTGAAAGACTTTTCCATCGCCAGGTGTAGTTACATGAGGCCCTCCACTACTTGGTCTGTCAGATCTGGTTTCCAAAGTGTTTCTTCTTTAAACCTTTTAATCCATCTCTGGATTGTTCTCTGCAATAACCCTGTGGCCAGCTCATGTCTTCCGTAATTTTTTTTTTTTTTTACTAGATGACAAAACTATCGAGCAAGACGCTTATATAGACATCAATTTAGTCACTAATCACCGATTTTGTATTCTTCAATAACGAAATTGCGTAAACAAATTTGTTTTTGATTGTTTAGAATTAGTTTATTATGATACCGTACGTTTAGATTACGAGAGAGAGAGAGAGAGAGAGAGAGAGAGAGAGAGAGAGAGAGAGAGAGAGAGAATTTCTAGTATACGTGGATTTCCTTATATATATTGCTGTTAAATGTCCTCATATTTGTTTTATTACCTTGTGCATATTGTATTTCCTGTTAAACAAATAAATGATTTCGAAAACTATAAAGAATTTTCAATCCTTAATATAAATTTTCAAGAGAAAATCTTTAACTTTCAAACAAATTTGTCCTATTTTATCCTCAGAACTCCCGATAGCTGTAAATTCTCCCTCTTCCATTACTATCATCTCTTACACCAGACATTCTAAGCTCTGTAGAAAATGGGGGTGAAAGTAAGGTGGGGTAAGCAACTATTCTTTTGCCGCTGACTGTACATCCAAACCGGTCCCCGAGAATCTTTACAAATCCCCTCGTACTCCAGTCTATCTGGTGTTATACCCACCACAAACTACAACAGAAACAAAACACATTTTTCTCCCCCATGTTGCGCGACAAAACAACATACTAAAAATCAACCAAAATCTAAGAGATGGAACAGTCTCAAAGTTAAGGATTTCTGATAACTAAGTTTAACCAAATTTTGCCATAACCTGTATTCAACGTTTATGCAACATGAACTACTCTCCACACCAATTTTGTGTATAAATCCAAGCAAAATTTCTCCATTAACATATGTCTAGTGTAATACAGCTTGCACCATTGTTTTGAAATTACTTAGTCTACATAAAATGATGGTTATTACCTTTTACGGCATGTACCGTTTGTATGACATAATGAAAAAATATATACTGTCATTGAAAATTCCCTTTAATTTTCAAACTGAGTAGCTAAATCAAATAGTTTGAGCAACTTTACCGCATTTCCAATAGGTTTTCCGAATAATATTTGTAGTTCTCTTTAAATAAACTTTATTTTTGTAGCTGAAGCTCAAAATCAGTAATTACATTGTTGTATAAGATACCCCAAATATAATTGTGTAGACATTTGCCAAACTACTATCCAGTTCCGGTTACTTTCCCATATTTTGCAAAACCTTACAAAATTCCATTGATATGTAGTTCCAGAGAGTTTGTCTTAGTCATATAGTCTTTATTATAATTCAGATTCACCTTCACTTTCATTGTCAGTATTTGCATGGGTGGCATTACTACAGTGAATACCCTTGCATTCCCCCACATGCAAGCGAACAATCTAGCCCATATTTTCTGCATCCACATCGTCTACTGTTGCAACCACTTTTGCAATTGCAAGAAATGGCTTCTAGTAAGTATGCCGGAGCTGATTGTGAATCTGATGCAATTGAAATGAAGGTGCTTCTTTATTCACCCAGCCCCAATCCCTTGGGGGTAATTCATCTCCAAACTATTGTTGAACTTCAGAGTGCTGTATACTCTCAAGTTATGATATTGAGTAGCAGCAGATGTAAGAGGTAGATTACGAAGTTGAACATAGGTGCGACTGGAAGAATCCTTTAGGTGGAAGGTTTCCAATCTAATGCTATCTAGAATTTGCCCAGGCTTTCCTTTGTAGACTAATACTAAAGCATTTTGTCCAGCCCTAATTATTTCATCTTTTTTGAGCTATTGGAGATCTGAACACAGCTGCCTGTTGTTGAAAATATGCACAACTTTATATTTTTTTTCAGTACAACAGATTTTTCTACACCAAACAGTCGGGAAATGGCGTCACGCCCTAATAAAGCATGAATAGATAATAGATTTCCACATGAATTTTTTGCCAAGTGACCTTTGTATTTCTAGTATTCGTCTGAAATTACATATAAAGATCAGGCTATATATCAGTTTAGTGAGATTGGTGCTACTGTATGGACAGGAGGATTTTGGGAGTTAAATGGCTGGACAGGATTAGAAATGAAACTATAAGAGCGATTACTCGAGTGTCATATGTGGATGAGATCATGCCTCAATAGCAAGAGATCTCAAGACCTTATTCCCACCTCGTCCATTGTAATAGTTTGTGAAAAGAGAGAGAGAGAGAGAGAGAGAGAGAGAGAGAGAGAGAGAGAGAGAGAGAGAGAGAGAGAGAGAGAGAGAGAGAGAGCTATTAATTCACCAAACTTTCAACTGGGCTCCAAAGGGCACTATAGTCAAACCAAACCAAAGTGGCGGGTGAGACACAAAATATATCGTGTCGACATCTGACGATTTCGGTCATTTTACCTGAAGATTTCGGTATAGAGAAATCCTGAAACAGAAGATGGATTAAGGTCCTAAAGGTGGGTGGGATCTATCAGTCATAATCCCGAATAAATTCTCCTTTTCGGCTTTTTTTTCCAGTGGTCAGAGGAAAAGACTTATATTACCCGGAGCTTTTTTTTTTTTTTTTTTTTTTTTGCTTCTCAGACCAGTGGTCATAGCCTGTAAGGCAATCAGAGATACATAGGGAGGGCATTAATAGATTAAGAGTCATTCAAACCAACATTACTCCGTAAAACTCACATGTCCTCTTCTTGGGATCGTTTCCCTATCTTTAATTTTGTGTATATATATATATAATATATATATATACATATATATATATATATATATATATATATATATATATATATATATATATATATGTATATATATATATATATATATATATATATATATATATGTGTGTGTGTGTGTGTGTGTATGTGTGTGTACACATAGATAGAGAGATATACATAATCTAATTTATCACACAATTTCATGCTTCATTGTATTGGTGAATGACCTTTATAATGGCCAATGCTTGGACTATGCCACAAATCCCGTAATCCTTCCATCCATTTCTTAAGCTTATAAGATTAGGACTCCAATAAAAGCCATAAAAGTAATTTCAAACAAACCTTGTTTATAATCGGTACTTCATTTCATCTCTCTTATATAAAGCAATATTTTGATAAGTATAGGCAATCAATCGACAGCACTTACAATGTCCACTTCTACACGTCTATGAGAGAGAGAGAGAGAGAGAGAGAGAGAGAGAGAGAGAGAGAGAGAGAGAGAGAGAGAGAGAGAGAGAGAGAGAACTAGGATGTCATGAAGGATGTAAAATGTACATAAAATCAATGTAATTGCAAATAATTCCAGTAAACTGAGAACTAAAACTCAATAGATAGGGAAATAATCTCTATATTTCCTCCAAAAATAATGAGGTAAAACGTTTCCGATTTAAATGCAAAACTCTACTCGGACAAAGACACACGACAAATCAGTTAATCCGCAGATCAATTTGTTCGTCCATACCCTCAGCTGGCGGTCTTGAATGTATGATGTCCGAAATATTTTGATGTAGAGACGATGCATTGAGAAGAGAGATTCTCTCACCCGCCGCTTTGGTTTGATTTGACTATAGAAGAGTTGGAAGACCCAGGCCTACATGACTGAGAACTATGAAGCATGAAGCATGACGAATGGAGAAGTATTGATTCAAGAGCTCAAGATAGGGACAACCGACGAAATGTAACCAAGGCCTTTTGCGTCAATAGAAGGAGATGATGATGAAACTCTCGCATTGCATGATTAATTTCTGATCATAGAGGGTTTGACAATAGTCAAACAAGCTTAAGATATTCTTCCATCCCTCTTCCTCTTGTTAGGTCACCAGTTGTCTTAAGGCTTCTCATCAAAACTTGCTCTATAACAAGGTCACTTGTATCAAAATGTATTTAGAACTAAAAATGATGGAAACATGCCTATTGTTTCTACGAGGCACAGCATCTGTAAACTATTCAACTAAAACCATTTAGAGCAAAAAACCTTCTCATTTGATATGGAATTAACCAAGTTAGATACACAATTGAACTTAATAGCAACTGTAATTCAACTTGTGGGGCTGTCATTTCTATATTGTGACTATTAATCTTCATTTTTTAATAATTGTCGAAGTGATTTCCCCAAAGAACTAACATTTTCAGTACAATGTGAATTCTTTTTTAATTAATATATCACTAAAATAACAAATTCCAAATAAATAAAGCAAAATTAGGTTATCTATTGGCATTATCCAGTGAGTTAATGTTGTTTAATGCGGCATTGCTTGTTAAATTTCAACGTAATTTTGACATTTAACCTTCCATCGCTCTTGTGTAAAAATGAAACTCATCCACCAATTTGATTTTAGTTGATTTTAGTATGTCATTCTAGAAAAAAATTGCTACAATATGTTACCAATTTTGTTTCTGTTGCAGTTTGTGGTGGGTTTGCCTTCTTTTGGTCATCGATTGACTGTACTATAGACGGACTATTAGCCAAGATAAAATCACAGAAACGGTTGCCGGTAGGTTACAACCTGAACAATAACCCATGCTAATAACTACACCTAAAGAAATATTGTCGAATCCTTCTTAACGACTTTTGCCCACGGTCACAAGTTAAACCAAAGCTCTGGTCTGATTTCCGTTCATCGATATAGTTATCCTCTTTTCTTAAATCTTACCTATCTGGGATCATCAAGAATCTGACAGCTTATGGATCTCATTTTTTTTTTTTTTTTTTTTTTTTTTTTTTTTTTTTGTTTTTTTTTTTTTTAATGTTGGGTTATATTTGGTGTTTCCTATGATAAAGACAAGGTCCGCCAGCTGTGCACCCCTGTTCTAAAGGGTGCATGTGGCCATGGTAGAACATATTCCTATTGGCACGATGCAACATAAGTATATACAGTGGTACCTTAGTTTTTAATCTGTTCTGAAAGTGAGCTCGCAAGCCAAAATGCTCGTAAAAAAAAAAAAAATTCCCATAATAAATAAAGGGAATTCACTTGATGCATGGCACACACCCATAAATGCACATATACTGTACACTCATTCTTAAAGGTCTGCAATGTTATCTAAGGAACAAATTATAGTCCCTAACATAAAAAAAAAATGAATGGAAATCAATAATTCATAATAAAAGATAGAAATCTATTGACAAATTAATTAGTACTTTACCTTTGGGGACAGTTGTAGCTGACTTAGGGAAGACAAAAGAGGAGAAGGAGGAGGAGGAGATTGATGCTTTGAAGGAGATTCTCTCTTCATGGGAATTTTATTAAGAGTTCCCTCTCTTAAATGGGATTCACTTTCACTAATTGCATCAATTAATTTACAATTTTGTGTTCAGTTTTAACAAAGAACCAAATTAGAGTAGACTGTTTTGTCATTTTCTTTAATGGGCTCTAACGGGAAAAATAGTTAATTGAGGAAAGGAAATTATGAAATAAGAAAACTATATATATGAAGTAACGAATCAAAAATATGAAGTGTTTTAAAATCACTAACAATGTTAAAATAGATTTGTCATATATAGACTATGAAGAGAGTTTTATGTCTACCTATTCATTATAAAAACCGTTACTGCAAGTTTGAAGTACTGAAGATCCAACGATTCAATAGCGAGATTAGAAAGTAACAGCTGGAATAAAACCTTTAGAATATTGTGTGGTGTTGAGAATCATGAAGAACATAACGGTTAAAATCAGCTGCATACCTATATCATAGTACTATGCACAGAATGGTACAGGATGGGAAGATCTATATTTAAAGGATGGTCAAAACTATGAAAAAAAATAGTATGCAACATACATAAAGAAATAATTGAACAACATTGTCACACATTGTCAAAGGTAGTAATAAAATCAAGGCCAATCATACGAAATTCCTGATCTCAATCAAGGGATTTTTGTACAGCACTGAAAATTGTAAAAAGAGCATCATAATCTATGTGGCCCTTGCGAGAAATAAGGTGTAATCCAAGGAACAGATTATTACCTTCAGCATACATATTTAGATTTTTTACCAAAAGATGCTCAAAAACTTTAATCAGCAGAGCTAGAGCTACCACACACACATTCATCTAATTGAGTAATATTATCAATTCCCAAACAAGTGCATAAAGAACCTCATCTTACTAACTTGTGAAAAATAACACACAAGTTAAGAAATAAGAGATTAGTACTCTTTATAAAAAACAAAGTAAAAGGCCGTTTGGGTCTACATCCCCTTATGTATCAAAATCCATCAAGGGTGCTTAAATATGACACGACTGAAAAGCTAAACTAGTTAGTTTAGCCTTATGAAAAAAGGAATGAGGAAGAATGAGTTTCTCATTGCTTTACTTATTGTCAAACATACCAGCCAAAGGGGTTGCCCTTTCCTTCGAACAGTGAGTGGCTGAGTCATCTGGTTTAAGTAAAGAAGGAACTGTTAAGTCAAGGCCTACACCAAAGAGTGCAGCTTTAAGGGTAGCCCATCATTTATGTTCCTGGATTGTACCAGAAAGGGGGTTTTTTATGGCAAAATTGTATTTCTTTTCATTTGAAGCATAGACTCTCTCAGCAACAGCTCTTAGTTGATTATAGTTATTCTAAGACAAATCTGGTCTGTTACACCTTGCCCTAGGAATGGCATGCCATTTCAAAATTATTGGCTTCTTAACCAGTAATAAAGAGCTTAGAAGAGTGCCTAATTTGAGAAACCAAAGCTTCTGAGTATAATAGAATATCATACTGTCTGAAGGCAACTTTTTAAAGTGTTTAATAGTACCATGCAGTCCACAAATATTGTCATTCATTAGATGACATTGACAAAGTCTACGACGCACTTGTTCTGGATTTTACTCAATAGCTCCACACAGAATAAAGAAATAAAAGCATCAAAAAGTTTCATCATATTTGAAAACGAATTTAACGATAGTGATAACAAAAACAATATGTACATGAATATACATAAAGGGACTCATACAATTCATTAACTAAAGACATAATATCAGATAAAGCTGGTCAATATGGCAGAGCCGACACACCACGCAAAGCTTAGTAAGGTAAGACAGCAATAATGGCTTTGAAAATTGATACCAGAGAGGAAGATGTTTGGGGGATTCCTTTCGAGGTTAGGAAGGAAACACAATCTTAAAATCAACGTAAGTTCTATTGAGAAGGTGCAATACAGGAATTATATATACAACAGGCAGGAAACACGTCTGTCTTGGGTGACGGACGAAAGTACAAGCAAAGTGTGTGATGCCCCGAGGCAGGAAAGCACAATGTTGCCATGCCCTCGGGGCATTGCCGTTCTTAATAATACAATGGATAAGTATGCATGATGACAAGATAATATGATGCATATACATACATGATTACATAGGGGGTGTATATATTTACAAGAGACATAATAAATGAGATACATAATACATCACTGTAGATATGAATGATGTATGATAACGTCAGTTAATGTGACATTCTCACACTTTATATATCTACAGAAGATAAAGAAATAGATAGGGAAAAGGCAACCTCCTGATAAACCATGAGGCCTCCATGCACCTTCGATTAAGCCTGCCTAACACAGCATTTAAAGAAAACAAATAGAATATTGTGAATGAGTGTCCCTCAAGGAATAGAACTGCAACTCAAGACATTGGAATACCATGGTATAGAGTCTATGGTACTACCCAAGACTAGAGAACAATGGTTTAATTTTGGATTGTCCATCTCCCAGAAGAGCTGCTTAACATAGCTAAAGAGTTTCTTCTATCCACACCAAGTGGAATGTAGTCACTGAACAATTACACTGCACTAGAAGAATTTTTCCGTTAGCTTAGTGTCGTCAGGTGTATGAGGAGAGAGGAGGATAGGCCAGACTAATCGGTATATGGGTAGACAAATGAAAAATTAGCTGCACCCATAGAGGGATTCAATCTAGTACTATCTGGCCAGTCTAAGGACCCAATAACTCTCTAGTAGTTGTATCTCAATTGATGCCTGGTGCCTTAGCCAACCTATTACCAACTACTATTACTTTTTCAATAATAATGTTTTTGTAAATCTTATCACATTCAAACTGCTTCTCATCAGTCCAGATAAGTAGCTACCTTTCAGCATTAAGACCATGTTGCTTTTCATTTGCCAATGGCAGCATCAATTCCACATTGACTAATACTTCAATAAAAGAAAACTTTTGATTTTTTAAACTGATTTTAGTATGTATGCTCATAGAATAATCTTCTCGTATGCAGTCACTTAAACCAAGGTACTACTGTATTTGCATTCGTGAATGCATTAACCTGATACCTCATAATTATGCCATGTGTACCGAGACGGCAAGTTCAAGCACTATGCTCCCTCATTGCTAGATTAGATAGTAGGAAAGGGTTGATATTGGATTATGTTATTAAGTTCATGAACAGCAATGCAAGTAGTCATGTAGATGATGAAAATATAAGATTTTCAGTGGACCGGATGATGTCCTGTAATAAGGAAGTGGTGCAAATTTTATTCTATTTAGTGGATTATAACCCAAATCATTAGTATTCTATGCTTCCCACTGCTGAGCTGGTCTTAAACATTGCATATGATGCATCACTAAGAGATACGCCTTTCTTTTTAGTGCACGGATAGCATCCTGTATTACCATTTATGGTCCTCATGAGTATGCAAAAGTTGCTTAGCCACTCAACTGGGTAGTATGATTTATACATGTAAAATCTGCTACAGAAAGCAATGAGTACCAATGTCGTTATATTTGTAGGAAACCATGTCTATCTACAATGATTACAATCAAAGAAGAATAAGCAAGTGCCAGTGTGTCTAGATCTGTACCAGGTCAAGTTAGTGAAACCTAGTACAGTTGTCATACAAAATTATTGTCAATGGTATGGTGTCTGAGTATCCAATAGCACACATACATGAAGTCCCTGAAGATGTAGTTTTTAAAATTTTTAACCAAAATGTAACCCTATATCTTGGCATGTGTGACATTACAGGTTTTGATAAGTTGGAGAATTTTTCTGTGTACACGTCATTTCTTCTTTTGCTAGAGTTACAAATAACTGACAATTTAGGGAATGTTTTCCTATGTATGTTCATAATGTGATGGGGGTAAGTATCATATCGTTAATCTTGATGTTCTAGAATATTTCCAACCTAAACACTTGTGGGAATCTGGTGAAGTATATAGGGAATGAGCTTAGGAGAGGTCAGATGTATTCACAGTCAGGCATAGACCACATTTAAATTAAGGAAGCTGTGAAGAGTTATCTTCACACTTTATCGTTTTTATTTTCATTTATCTCTTGAATGATTTCTTTTGGTCACCCTCTTCATTCGCTAATTCTTGTTTCTCTCTTTCAATATTTTTTTTAGTTACCCCTCTCTTTTCTACTGCTATCTATTGAGATCCAATGTTCTTGACACCGTGACAGGTAGATTTCCGCAGTAGTCTTTTGATGTCTGTATGAAATGGCTCTATGGTTCCTATTTCCTTAAGCATCGTATTTCAAGTTAAATGATTTAAACTCTCTTTTGAACTACACTAGTAATCACTAACTCGATCACCTAATTTACGCTTCATGGACACTTGATCTTCTTGTTTTTTTTTTTTTTCTTTTTTTTTTCTTTTTTACTCTTACGTTCAATTTTGACATGGAACGTATCTGCCTACTGTTCTTGAATATAATTTGTGAATTGGGATTTATACCTATTTTATTTACATCTCTGTATAATTTTTAAGTCTATGTTAGTTAGGAATTTTATTGTCCACCACCCGAAGCATCAACCATTTTTTCCCATTAAATCAATCATTGTATTATACGCTAGAGCGGTTAGACAGTTAGATTTTATTTGTAAGTATATTCTTCTGGAGCCACAGGATTACTCCTTGTCTTCTTTATAGACATCCTTCAAGACCTCTGCTTCTACAGAGAGATTAATCATGTTTTCCAATCCAACATGCTACCTCAAGTCAGGGTAGGCTTAAAAGTCCCACACATCGCCGATTTCATTTGTTTGAATTCGAGAGACATGATCTATCACTCAGCTAAAACACTCCCATTCCAGCCATACCGATGGTACCAAATAGTTGTGGAACTAGCATAGTCCTTTTGTATCTAAACAGCCTCAGTAATCACGAGGAAGTATGGAGATTGCCGAGATCATCTTGCCTGTCCTATAGAGAAATAGCAAGTCAAATCAAAGAGCGTCTTGACTTGAACCAGCAGCAATCAAGCACCTCGTTGAACGTCCTTCCCAGAAAAGTAAATCTTACAAACTTGACGCTCTTTCCTCTTCGTCTGCCACCAAGGCTGAGCCATACCTGAGCCAAAAATTCGGAAATTTACGAGATTTGAAATAGTGTAAATATATGGCCACATTACCCCCTTAGTTAATCAATAACTAGGTAATTTCATTTAATTAATTTATGTCACTATCTGGTTATGAACATTCTTGTTTACAACCTTCATGTCCATTGTGTTGTATTTAGTTTTTGGCAATCTTAATGGACATTTGACACGATTCAGTTAATCATTGTCTATGTTTTGACTAACCCTTTATTCGTGGGATAATCATGTTCTTGTTGTAAAGTCCTGCCATACCTCACTATACCTTTTGTCTTAATTTTTCAACCTTTGGTGGATTTTCTGTTTTCTATATGTTTGACTAACCCTTCCATTCGTGGGATAACCAAGTAAATGCTTCATGTAAATTGTTCCTGTTATGGTTTACATTGTTTTTGACTAACCCCCTTCTTTCAGCATTTAACCTTGCATAACCTGAAAAGATGGCCCAATGAAGACTATGTAATTTGTGAGAATAAAGGCATGATGTAGAGGTTAAAGTGATCATCGATTTTGATTAAACCCCTTTTGATTTTATTTGTTTTACAACATGTTATTAACTCTAATCTGAATTATCAAGTCAAATTTCTAATATCAATTAGAGTTGGCCCTCGATATTCATGTGTTTTACATTTGTGGATCCAGTCATTCGCGATACAGAACAGTATAATCTATCAAAAAACACCTATTCATGGTTTCTCGATAAGTACTCTTGCGGCTGCCGTTTGTAATTTGACCGCACAAAGCAGAACAGCCAAGCCTTATAGTTATGTCGGGAATTTTCGAACTGGCCATTCGAAAGTCCCGCCATTTGACTTCAAGAACGTTTCGTCAAATAAGGGCAGGCTGGGGGATCTCGCGGGCGAGAGACTGAGGTTTGATACACGACTGTATTGGGACCTAAATCTTAACCACCTGGTGGGGAAGGAGCGAGTGTTATGGAAATTGACTGTTTATGATATATCAATGATGAATCTAACGTAAAATTGAGGCAACATGACAAAAATGTCTTATGTATGTGTTTAGTGTCAATGACTTTCCAAGTCATTGGATATGGACAAATTCTGGCCCTCAGCCGAAGCCTTAAGCCTACCCTTGTATCTAAAGAAAAGCCTTAACTGATTTACGATCTTGTAGTAAATAAAAAGGCATTGTCAAACCCCTTGCAAATAAATAAACTAAGATTTCCCTCCACTTTGCTAAGGAAACTTTAGTTAACGCGGGAAAACGAAGTTTTCTACGAAGCTGCCGACCCTCACTCGGCCTCTTTGCTTCATCTCCCCCCTAAAGATAAGTCATTTATTAGTTAGTCTCTTCTCTCTACCTCGTGTACCAGGTTGGTTGTAGTATAAATTTGTGTGAAAGACATGTAGTTTTTATATCGCAGTTTAATGTAGAGATCCTTGTGATTGGGGATCTGAATCCTGAGTTAAATGAGAATAGGGATATTTGGTGTGTGATTCGTTGTGTATTGAATTCGAATTGTCACTATTTTCAGTTTTTTAATGAGTCCGGTGTGGACTTTGTGCTTGAAGAGCATGTGTTACATTACCAGGTCAGTCTTGTTTTTCATCAAGTCGTGTGAATGCTTGAGAATTTGTTTGTCTTGTATCAGAGTTTATTTTTATAATAAAATTGTAAATTTTGTCGCCGTATTTTAGTTAACTCCTGGAAGGTTTTGGGAATCTCGCCTCTTCAAGGCCTTGCGATCCGCCCAGTACATCGGGCAGATTTATTATTATTATTATTATTATTATTATTATTATTATTATTATTATTATTACTAGCCAAGCTACAACCCTAGTTGGAGAAGCAAGATACTATAAGTCCAAGGGCTCCAACAGGGAAAATAGCTCAGTGAGGAAAGGAAATAAGGAAATAAATAAATGATGAGAACAAATTAACAATAAATAATTCTAAAAACAATAACAACGTCAAAACAGATATGTCATATATAAACTATAAAAAGACTTATGTCAGCCTATTCAACATGAAAAAATTTTCTGCAACTTTGAACTTTTGAAGTTCTACTGATTCAACTACCCGATTAGGAAGATCATTCCACAACTTGGTCACAGCTGGAATAAAACTTCTAGAATACTGTGTAGTATTGAGCCTCATGATGGAGAAGGCCTGGCTATTAGAATTAACTGCCCTCTTAGTATTACGAACAGGATGGAATTGTCCAGGGAGATCTGAATGTAAAGGATGGTCAGAGTTATGAAAAATCTTATGCAACATGCATAATGAACTAATTCAATTATAAACCCTTTAAATAGTAATCCTAATGCAGTAATGAAAATGTTTAAAAGAAGTTCATACATACATTATGTTTAGTAATATTTGATATGTAATATCCAGTATAATGCTAATGAAAAATACATATATGCATTACAGTTAAAAAAAAAGATTCTCTCTCTCTCTCTCTCTCTCTCTCTCTCTCTCTGCGTCAATGACCTAAGATGTCAGGATGCCTGAAATCTTTAAATCTCTCTCTCTCTCTCTCTCTCTCTCTCTGTGTCAATGACCTGAGATGTCAGGATGCCTGAAAACTTTAAATCAATCACTATCTCTCTCTCTCTCTCTCTCTCTCTCTCTCTCTGTCAATGACCTGAGATGTCAGGATGCCTGAAATCTTTAAATCTCTCTCTCTCTCTCTCTCTCTCTCTCTCTCCAATGACCTTAGATGTCAGGATGCCTGAAAACTTTAAATCAATCACTCTCTCTCTCTCTCTCTCTCTCTCCAATGACCTTAGATGTCAGGATGCCTGAAAACTTTA
>NC_090725.1:203586986-203589762 GCF_036898095.1 Palaemon carinicauda | reverse complement strand
AACACACCTATTCATGGTTTTTCGATTAGTACTCTTGCGGCTGCCGTTTGCAATTTGACCGCACAAAGCAGAACAGCTCAGCCTTATAGTTACCACATTATCATTATCATTATTACTAGCCAAGCTACAACCCTAATTGGGAAAGCAAGATGTTATAAGCCCAAGGGCTTCAATAGGAAAAAATAGCCCAGTGAGGAAAGAAAATAAGGAAATAAATAAATGATGTGTACAAATTAACAATAAATCATTCTAAAAACAGTAACAACGTCAAAACAGATATGTCATATATAAACTATAAAAAAACTTATGTCAGCCTGTTCAACAAAAAAATCTTTGCTGCAACTTTGATCTTTTGAAGTTCTACTGATTCAACAACCCGATTAGGAAGATCATTCCACAACTTGGTCACAGCTGGAATAAAACTTCTAGAATACTGTGTAGTATTGAGCCTCATGATGGAGAAGGCCTGGCTATTAGAATTAACTGCCTGCCTAGTATTACGAACAGGATAGAATTGTCCAGGGAGATCTGAATGTAAAGGATGGTCAGAGTTATGAAAAATCTTATGCAACATGCATAATGAACTAATTCAATTATAAACCTTTTAAATAGTAATCCTGATGCACTGATGAAAATGTTTAAAAGAAATTCACACATACATTATGTTTAGTAATATTTGATATGTATTATATAATGCTAATGAAAAATACATATATGCATTACAGTTAAAAGAAAAGATCTCTCTCTCTCTCTCTCTCTCTCTCTCTCTCTCTCTCTCTCTCTCTCTCTCTCTCTCTCTCTCTCTCTCTCTCTCGGCGTCAATGACCTTAGGTGTCAGGATACCTGAAAACTTTAAATCTCTCTCTCTCTCTCTCTCTCTCTCTCTCTCTCTCTCTCTCTCTCTCTCGGCGTCAATGACCTTAGGTGTCAGGATACCTGAAAACTTTAAATCAATCTCTCTCTCTCTCTCTCTCTCTCTCTCTCTCTCTCTCTCTCTCTCTCTCTCTCTCTCTCTCTCTCTCTCTCTCTCTCTCTCTCTCGGCGTCAATGACCTTAGGTGTCAGGATACCTGAAAACTTTAAATCAATCAATCAATCAATCTCTCTCTCTCTCTCTCTCTCTCTCTCTCTCTCTCTCTCTCTCTCTCTCTCTCTCTCTCTCTCTCTCTCTCTCTCTCGTGTTCGCTATAAAAATGTAGAGATTTTGAAATTGGATTATTTTTATTTAAATATCGTATGCTTGAATAATTGTCGATTAGAAGAATTATTATTTCAATAAATAAACATAAAGAAATTATGATTTATATAGAATTTAAGTAACTCTTATTTGTTAAAAAAAAATTACATAATTCTTAAATGGACCTTTTAAAAATTACCTTCACACGATATGAAATTTGTGCAATTATAATTATTTCAAGTTATTATAAGTCACTTTGTTGCACCAGATTAAAAAGGAAATTAATTCTGAAAAGTATTATTATTATTATTATTATTATTATTATTATTATTATTATTATTATTATTGTTGTTATTATTATTACTATTATTATTATTATTATTATTATTATTATTATTATTATTATTATTATTATTATTCTCAGCTAAGCTGCAACCCTTGTTTGAAAAGCAGAATGCTATAACCCAAGGGCTCCAGCAGGGAAAAATAGCCCAGTAAGGAAAGGAAACAAGTAAATAGATTAACTACAAGAGAAGTAATGAACAAATAGAATAAAATATTTTAAGAACAATAACAACACTAAAATAAATCTTCCATATATAAGCCATGAAAATTTTAAAAAAGAAAAAAATAAATAGGATAGAATTAGAAATATTGAAGTTCATTTTCCTTGAGCTTTTTATGTGCAAAGTTGAAATCTATAATAAATAGAATGAATACAGACATTACTCTTACATAGTCAGTTTGTGCATTTGCTCAAATAATAATATTCAAGGCTGGTAGGCAAGACTATATTTCGCATTCATTGTAGGAAGATTCTTGCACATATGTTTCTTTACCCCCATGTCATTGTAGGACTAACAGTTTCATTTCTTGGGTTGTCTGAGAAGGTGCGACAAAACTAAGAGGTCAGCAGATGGACAATTAATGTAAAAGTGATAGGTTTGTATTTTTCAAAAAATCAAGTTACTTTTCTTTCATGACAAATCAATTACAGAACTTAGTTGGAAGGAAACTGAGCTGCTGGATATAACATTTTACCAAAAGATACAACTGAAGCAACTTGAAAAGAAGAAAACCAAGGCCCCTGATGAATAAGATAGATGAATTGTAATTGTATGGTTCCTGGTCTAATTAGACATGCACACTTATCATACTCAAAAGGCGTATAACAAAGTGTCTGAGGAAATATATGCCCTAAAGAATTCAGTAATTAAATGTCTAGAGAAAGGTATTTGCAAATTCAATTGACTTTGATACTTAAACTACGGAAATTCAAATTTTAACTGAAACAAAAGTATACTACAAATAAACCGTCCAAATTTAATGAGTGGTTTCTCTTCAAAAAGGAATAGTGAGAGTAGACTGATACTTACTTTTACCCATCATTAAAGCAGATATTTTGAATTCTTATAAGAAGTTTAAATAAGCTCTACTCTTGTGCACCCTAACTTTAAGATGAGTTGTTACATCTCCATCGGCATTCTTGTAAGCTCAAAGAATAATTCTTTTGACCCTCGAGGAAAGGTCATTCTGGATTCTTTTGACCCTCAAGGAAAGGTTATTCTGGGTAATACTAGGTTTGCAGTTTATTCTAATA
>NC_090725.1:203521986-203579486 GCF_036898095.1 Palaemon carinicauda | reverse complement strand
TCCTTCTCAAATTCATCTCTTCTTTGTCTTTTGCTTCACGTCGAGCTGCCATTCTGCTTGTATTAGTATTCCTTCTTAAATTCATCTGCTCTTCGTCTTCTGCTCCACGTCTAACTGCCATTCTGCACACATTCTTATTCCTTTTTAAATTCCTCTGCTCTTTGTCTTCTGCTTCACGTCTAGCTGCCATTCTGCTTGTATTAGTATTCCTTCTTAAATTCATCTGCTCGTCCTCTTCTGCTCCACGTCTAACTGCCATTCTGCACACATTCGTATTCCTTCTTAAATTCCTCTGTTCTTTGTCTTCTGCTTCACGTCTACCTGCTATTCTGCTTGTATTAGTATTCCTTCTTAAATTCATCTCTTTTTTGTCTTCTGCTCCACGTCTAACTGCCATTCTGCACACATCCGTATTTCTTCTTAAATTCCTCTGCTCTTTGTCTTCTGCTTCACGTCTACCTGCCATTCTGCTTGCATTAGTATTCCTTCTTAAATTCATCTCTTCTTTGTATTTTACTTCACATCGAGCTGCCATTCTGCTTGTATTAGTATTCCTTCTTAAATTCATCTGCTCTTCGTCTTCTGCTCCACGTCTAACTGCCATTCTGCACACATTCTTATTCCTTCTTAAATTCCTCTGCTCTTTGTCTTCTGCTTCACGTCTAGCTGCCATTCTGCTTGTATTAGTATTCCTTCTTAAATTCATCTGCTCTTCATCTTCTGCTCCACGTCTAACTGCCATTCTGCACACATTCGTATTCCTTCTTAAATTCCTCTGTTCTTTGTCTTCTGCTTCACGTCTAGCTGCCATTCTGCTTGTATTAGTATTCCTTCTTAAATTCATCTGCTCTTCATCTTCTGCTCCACGTCTAGCTGCCATTCTGCACACATTCGTATTCCTTCTTAAATTCCTCTGCTCTTTGTCTTCTGCTTCACGTCTAGCTGCCATTCGGCTTGAATTAGTATTCCTTCTTAAATTCATCTGCTCTTCATCTTTTGCTTTACGTCTAGCTGCCATTCTGCTTGCATTAGTAATCCTTCTTCAATTCATCTCTTCTTTGTCTTTTGCTTCACGTCGAGCTGCCATTCTGCTTGCATTAGTATTCCTTCTTAAATTCATCTCTTCTTTGTCTTTTGCTTCACGTCGAGCTGCCATTCTGCTTGCATTCATATTCCTTCTTAAATTCCTCTGCTCTTTGTCTTCTGCTTCACGTCTAGCTGCCATTCTGCTTGTATTAGTATTCCTTCTTAAATTCATATCTTCTTTGTCTTTTGCTTCACGTCTAGCTGCCATTCTGCTTGCATTAGTATTCCTTCTTAAATGCATCTGCTCTTCGTCTTCTGCTTTACGTCTACCTGCTATTCTGCTTGCATTAGTATTCCTTCTTCAATTCATGTCTTCTTTGGCTTTTGCTTCACGTCGAGCTGCCATTCTGCTTGTATTAGTATTCCTTCTTAAATTCATCTCTTCTTTGTCTTTTGCTTCACGTCGAGCTGCCATTCTGCTTGCATTAGTATTCCTTCTTAAATGCATCTGCTCTTCGTCTTCTGCTTTACGTCTACCTGCCATTCTGCTTGCATTAGTATTCCTTCTTCAATTCATCTCTTCTTTGTCTTTTGCTTCACGTCTAGCTGCCATTCTGCTTGCATTAGTATTCCTTCTTAAATTCATCTCTTCTTTGTCTTTTGCTTCACGTCTAGCTGCCATTCTGCTTGCATTAGTATTCCTTCTTAAATGCATCTGCTCTTCGTCTTCTGCTTTACGTCTACCTGCCATTCTGCTTGCATTAGTATTCCTTCTTCAATTCATCTCTTCTTTGTCTTTTGCTTCACGTCGAGCTGCCATTCTGCTTGTATTAGTATTCCTTCTTAAATTCATCTGCTCTTCGTCTTTTGCTCCACGTCTAGCTGCCATTCTGTACACATTCGTATTCCTTCTTAAATTCCTCTGCTCTTTGTCTTCTGCTTCACGTCTAGCTGCCATTTTACTTGTATTAGTATTCCTTCTTAAATTCCTTTGTTCTTCTTCTTCTGCTTCACGTCTTGCTGCCATTTTACTTGTATTAGTATTCCTTCTTAAATTCCTTTGTTCTTCTTCTTCTGCTTCACGTCTTGCTGCCATTCTGCCATTTAGGGTTGTGGTGGCCTGGTGGTAGACCCTTTGTCTGGTGATTGCCAGACTGGAGTTCGGGTTCCGCTCAAACTTGTTCGTTCCTTTGGTCGCTGCAACCTCACCATCCTTGTTAGCTAAGAATGGGGGTTTGGGGAGCCTATAGGTCTATCTGGTGAATCATCAGCAGCCATTGCCTGACCCTCCTTGGTCCTAGCTTGGGTGGAGAGAGGCTTGGGTGCTTATCATATGTAATATGGCCAGCCTCTAGGGCATTGTCCTACTTGATAGGGCAGTGTCACTGTCCCTTGCCTCTGCCTTCATGAGCAGCCTTTGAACATTTGAATTAGTGTTCTTTCTCAAATTCATCTGCTCTTCGTCTTCTGCTTCACGTCTAGCTGCCATTCTGATTGCATTACTGTTCCTTCTTAAATCCATTTTCTGCTTTAGGGCTAGCTGCCATTCTACTTGCATAAATTTTTCTTTGTTCTTCATCCTGCCTCTTACGTCTAGCTGCCATACTTCTTGTATTTGTTTCCCTCCGTAAATTCCTCTGCTCTTCTGTTTCCGGCTATCTTTTTCTTTTGACCGAATTTACTTTATCGGATTTACTGAATGAGAACATCTTTTTGGGTGGAATCATTTTATAGAAAACTTAGAAAAAATATATAAAAATTACATAGGATTAAACAATTAAATAATCTGTAGAATCTCTTTTTGGGTGGCATCAATTTGTAGAAAACTGAAATAAAAATATATATATATATATATATATATATATATATATATATATATATATATATATATATATATATATATATATATATATATATATATATATATATAAATACATTAGACTCAATCATTAAATAATTTGTAAGTTTTTTTTTTTACATTTTATCTCATAGTAAAGAAATACTGTATGCTGTGTGTGTGTGTGGGGGGGGGCAACCCCCAAGGACCCCCTTTTTTAGGACAAATTTCCATATTAATATAGTCCCAAATAGTCGTTGCAATTGGTTCATTATTATTGAACGTAATTTCAGGGGGTTTGTAATTGTGGGGCCTGTACACAGGCCAAATGTGGTTCTTGATAAAAATAAAAATAGCAATGTTAGATTTTTCGATTGTTAATGATTATGTTTAAAAAGTTAAAGAAGTCTAGGGCGCCAGCCTGTTCCATTTCATGGAATACAATTTTAGGGGGTCTATAATTATGGGGCCCGTAGACACTCAAGGTGGGTCTTTATCAAAATGGAAATAGCGGATTTAGCTTTCTCGATAAAAGTGACATAAAATTAAATCATTAAATATTCTGTAAGTTCCTTGTATAATTTTTGTAAGGGGAACAACGTCTCTGAACACGCAGACACACGCACAGACAATCACCAGCCTTACTAGTATATACTGTATATATATATATATATATATATATATATATATATATATATATATATATATATATATATATATACATATATATATAGGCTATACAGTATATATAAATATACATATTTATATATATAGCTCTACAGTATATATATATATATATATATATATATATATATATATATATATATATATATATGTGTGTGTATATATATAGGCTATACAGTATATATAAATATACATATGTATATATATAGCTATACAGTATATATATATATATATATATATATATATATATATATATGTATATATATATGTATATATATATATATATATATATATATATATATATATATATATATATATATATATATATTTATATATATATGTATATACATATATATACATATATATATGTATATATATACATGTATATATACATATATATATACAGTATATATATACATATATATATATATATATATATATATATATATATATATATATATATATATATATATAGCCTATATATATATATATATATATATATATATATATATATATATGTGTGTGTGTGTGTGTGTGTGTGTGTGTGAGTGTGTACGGGTGTGTGTGTGTGTGAGTGTGTACGTGTGTGTGTGTGTGGAATAGAAAAGTTCACTGTTGGAAACTGAACCTAGCAACGTACAATGTCAGGACCCTGTCTAGGGAAGGGGATCTTGGTGTGTTGCTAGAAGAGCTGAAATAGATAAATTGGAATATAATGGGATAGAGAGAAATTAGAAGAACTGGGCAATCTTATATCGAGTTAAAAGAGGCCCATGTCTTTTGCTTAAGAGGACATGAAAGGATCAAAGGAAATGGAGTGGGTTTTCAGAAGAATTATATAGTTTCAGTAATAGATTTCTGGGATAAAAGTTATGAAATAATGGTCATTCAAACGTAGGCACCAACAACATTCAATACAAAGGAAGAAAGAGAAACTTAATATGAAGATCTGGAGATATATATCTATGAAAAACAAAAACATTATACTGAGTTTTCCTTTGTTTTGGGTGACTTCTATGTAAAGTAGGTCAAATGAAGTGAGGGGAAACTCTGTAGGCAAATTTGAAGTTGGCACAAGAAACATCATAGGAGACATGATTGTAAAATTTACTAAAAAAAAAAAAAAAAAAAAACATTTAATAATCATGAACACCTTTTTATAGATATTAACAAAAAATGGACATGGAGAAACCAAAATCTAGAAAAGAAAGATTAAACAAATTTTATTCGCAGTGAAAAAGTTAATTTAGTTAAAGATATAACAGTGCTAAACAAATTAAAGTCAGGCCACTGTAGAATTGTGAGAAGAAAACTTTGTCTAGATCTAAGGAAATGAAGAAAAAAAACCTAATCTTAAGAAAGAAAATAAACACTTCTGTAATTAGATAAAAGTATAATAGAGTTCAGTTTAGCAATATAAAATGGGTACCCCTCTAGCTACGTGATGAAATGAAAGCAAATGAAGAAGAAATGAACAGTAACTTTAACAAAATTTGTACTGGAATCAGCATAAGAGATTCCAGGAAAACTACTAGAAAACACACACACACAATATATATATATATATATATATATATATATATATATATATATATATATATATATATATATATATATATATATATATATATATTTGTGTGTGTGTGCGTGTGTGTATATGTATATATATATATATATATATATATATATATATATATATATATATATATATATATATATATATATATATAATAAAGAAAACATTGGAAATGAGTGTAAAATACTAGAGAGATAGAATAGAATTAGCATAACTATCCAAAACAATAGACAAGCTAAAAGCACAAGAAATTCGTAAACACTATCAGAAAAAAATTGAGGAAACACCAAAGAAATGAAGAAGCCTCAAGTTAATGAAAAGAAGACTTGGAATAGGGTACCAACTGAAATTTGCTTTGACGACTGCAAGTGGATACATCAACAAAAAAATGGAGTGATAAAAATTGCAGAGTATTTCTGTACAATGCTTTTCAATAGTGATATAAGAAAAACTTAGCCAACAGAAATAATGAAACACCTGAGCCGGTACCGAAAGTAACAGTATAATGAAAGGAAGAATTAAAAGGCATGAAAAGAGACAAAGCAGAAGATGGACTAACAAATGATTTAATAACAGAATAAGGAGGGTTTATGGTAGCAAATCGCTCAACTTTAAATAGTATGTTTGCAAGACTGCTCTATACCTTCAGTTTAGAAGAAAAAAAAAATCACAAAAATATCATACTACCCAATAAGTTTATTCTCAGTAATGTATGAAATATTTACAAAGAACATATTAGGCAAAATAGAGAGAAATCTAAACTTTGATCAGCCAAGAGAGCAGGAAGGTTTTAGAAGCATATATTAAATAACTAACCAGCTCCATGTAATTAACCAGCTAATGGAAAAATCAACTGAGTATGACAACCACTATTTATGACCTTTAAATTCTATGAGAAAGCTTTTTGCATTTAAAGACTATGAGAAAACTTTTGATTCGTCAAAACTTTAGCAGTAATGAAAGCCCTTCAAAGACGATGAATGGATGATGCATATGTTAGAACACACCAAGATATCTATACGGAAGGTAGAGCAACCCTAAAACTGCATTAATTTAGTGGGAAAATTCCGATTGAGAAAAGGAGTTCACAGCGTTCCTAGAAGAACTTTTCAAGAATTTAGATTTGGAAAATATGGGAATTAACATTAATGGGAAATACCTTAGCATCTTTTAAGATTTGCAGATTACTTATTTCTCTTTAGTGGATCATGGAAAGAATTGCAAAGGATAATATAAGATTTGAATAGAGAAAGCAGAAATGTAGGACTGAAAATTGATATGAACAAAACTAAGATAATGTTCAATGAAGAGGCAGAGAGACAACAAATAAAAGTTAAAAACGTACCTCTAGAGATTGATAATTAATATACATACTTAGGACAGACATTAAGTGTTTGTGACTGAAATTAAAAGAAGGATAAGCATAGGATGGAGAGCTTTTGGTAAAGAAAAAGAAATTATCAAAAGTAATATGACACTTTCTTTAAAAGAAAAGTCCTTAACCACGTGGTCCTACCATTATCAACTTGTGCATCAGAAACTTGGAGCCTTACTATTACTAAAGCCTTAGTTAGTTACAACTCAAAGAGCTACGGAAAGAATAATGATGGGAAAAACACAAAGCGCCATAAAAAAGAGCAACATGGATACGGGAAAAGACTAATGTAGAGGATATTCTAACAATATGTAAGAAAAAAGAAATGGACATCAACAGGACATATAATGAGAAAGACAGATGAAATTTGGACTAAAAGATCAACAGAATGGGTCCCTAGAGATTGCAAACGAACCAGAGGGAAAGAAGAGAAGATAGTGGATTCACGAGCTCAGAAAATTTGTTGATATATATATATATATATATATATATATATATATATATATATATATACATATATATATATATATATATATATATATATATATATATATATATATATATATATATATATATATATATATATATATATATATATATACAGAACTTGCAGAGCTTGCTTACCAGAATGCATGAAATATCACATGAGGTTAAGCTGAAAATAGATAGAAAAAAGACATAAATGATAAGAACAGAACGTGCAATGAAAGATGAAATATTACTGGAAGGAGTAGGATTAATGAGATAGAACCATTTAAATATTTATGAACTATGATCGCTAATACAGAGTCTCTAGAATTTCCATTTATTAAAAGATTAAGCAAAGCAAATCAGGCCATGGCTAGGTTAAGTAAATTGATATATAGCGTGGTTAATATATGTAATTTCAGTCGATATTATTTCCAAATTCATATCCCCTGAAATTACATATATTAATCAGACTATATATCAGTTTAGTAAGATTGATGTTACTGTATGGACAGGAGTCGTAGTATGATAATGAAACAGTAGCTAACAGATTTTGTAGATTTAAGAACAAAGCCCTCAGATGAATATTGGGAGTTAAATAGCAGAACAAAATTCGAAATGAAACTATAAGAGATTATTCTAGTGTATATATATATATATATATATATATATATATATATATATATATATATATATATATATATATTATATATATATATATATATATATATATATATATATATATATATATATATATATATATATATATATATATATATATATATATATATATATATATTATACACATATATATATATATATATATATATATATATATATATATATATATATATATATATATATATATATATATATATATTTACACACACACACACACACACACACACACACATATATATATATATATATATATATATATATATATATATATATATATATATATATATATATATGTGTGTGTGTGTGTGTGTGTGTGTGTGTTTTCATATGGGTTTCCAACTAGGGTTATAGCTTACCAAGTAATAATAATAATAATAATAATAATAATAATAATAATAATAATAATAATACAGCGCATATACAAGCAGTGAAAAGTGGATAGTTACCGTTGAACATGAAGTCGTAATCGTTTTCTATGACGTCTGCAGTGTCCTTCCAACATGGCTGCTTTCTAGTGAGTTGCAGAACGTTACGAACGCTCAGGAGAAGAAATCATGCCCTCTTGAGTAGTATTATGGCCGATGTAGGCGACAAATCAAAAATTAAGAAAAAGATACGTAAAGTTTTCCAGAAGGTAAGCATGGTTTTCCCTCCGGTGTCTCTCAAGGGGCGTTGATTCGAGGTGTTGTCGTTGGGTAATGACGATGGTAGGTTCTGGTCGACCTTTGGGCGTCAAATTATCATTTCACATCTGTAGCAGCAGTGTACGTCCATTATCTCCTTGTTGATTGCCATTATTTGCTTTTACCCAGTAAATATGAGTGTTATTGCTTATTTTCTCATAAGTATAAGTAATATTAAGATTGTATGAAGACCCTTGTCTTTATTCTGTTATGAGTAGTACGATTACTTAGACGTAAGTTATTAAAACATGCGTTTTGTGATTTTTGTATGTCACAAATTAATAAATTGTACCTGCATCACTATAATATATCCTAAGTAAAACGCGCATGCTATAGTTTGTGTACGGTAAAGGGGTAGCAAACCTCCCATTTGAATCGAGACTGACGGCGAAAGGCTAAAGTAGGAAGAAACGTGCCAAAGGAAGATCATTGTTATTTCACAGGGAATTAAAGCTAAAGGAAAGAAGCATTCTTATTGGTATTATCGTCCCGTATTATAGGGTAATGTAACTTAGGGAAAAAACTACTATTCTGTGTTCTAAAACTTAGAAGACCGGAGCCTTTGTATATCAGCGGCCAGTTCCTCATGCTTTGATTAGAAATGGACATCAACAATCCTAAACTTTCCCCCTTAACCTAACCTACAAGCTGTATCCGTACTTAGCGAGGGCGCTTACGCTGCTGCATTCTGAGTTATACATAATAATACATACAGGTGGCCGCTATCATACATACACCTCAAAAGACCTTATGATTTAAAATCTCAAGAATTTTAAATAATTGTTTTGAAACCCAATGTGCTCAAGGTTGTTCTTGATTTTAACTTGCTGAAAAATTAGACTAGTGAGTTTTTAAGGAGGATTGGTAGTTGGATGGAACGGACCCAAAATATGTTGGTAAAACAAGAAAAACTGTTTTTGTGTATGCCATTTTGTATATGAAGTAGATTTAAATTACTCATCTGGATATCCCAATATTCTACATACTACGACCATCCACCGCATTACCAAAAACGTTTATCACATGTTATCTAATACTGTCTTGTGCATCATCTTATTGAAACGAACTGTATGAATATCCCAACTTCTTGCACACTACGACACTTACTGTATGAAAGGAACATACTCTTCACAGGTTTTTTTTGACAGCTTACTCCTTAACTTCTGAGTCTGATCTCGGTTATTCTTTAGTGTTTTGGCCTACGCCCCAAAGCCCTGATCCCAAAAAATGTGCATGTGATCTTAATTTATCGTCAATGTGGGGGCTGTTCCCTTAATGTCCTTTTCCTTATTTCCTAAACCAGTATCGAAGCAAATTGTAAAAGTCTAAATAAATACAAATGACATGTAACCTAACAATTGTGCATTCACAAGTACAAACTAACCTAGGTTAGAATGTATGCAGTGTTGTCAGTTAGTTAGATATTTAATTTAAGAATATCTAGGCTCTTAACTGTCGGGGAATTTTGTAAACCGTATAGGAGGTACCTGTAACTGGCCAATCGTTAGCGTTGATGAGTGACAACGCTACTTTAGTGGTAAACATCAAGCGAGGAGATACTTTATCACTGCACGTCTGTAAGTTGCCGATGCAGACTCGCTCTTTGGCACTAAACAACTCTGTGGAATTGCTGGCGAGATTCATTCCTGGCAACAGAATGTAATCGTCAACAAACTCAGTACCCTGGGACTGCTGGTCGGAGGAGAATGGTCTGTACGTCCTCAAGTGGCGAGGAGCCTTTTGACTTTGTGGGGGTTTTCCAACAATATATTTGATTTAAACTGACATCCCCATCGGGGAAAGGGTTCTCTGGGGTGATCTAGTACATTTTCACATGCAATACCCAGGTCCTATTAGTCTTTCATCATTATGCAGAACAGAAGGGTGTGTCAGTGGTCCTTGCTTCGCTTCTCTATCAAGCGTTGAACAATTCCAGGGAAGAAGTTAGAGCCTATCAGTTTTGTTTCCAGGAGACTTCAAACCCTCCAAGCAGTGAGTCTCCCTAATTAAAGGCGAGGGTATGTACCTGCATGCCGTGTAGGAACAAGTGACAAATATTCAAGGACGTTAATTTGTATATTTTTCAGCCATACAAACCAAAGTCCTTTACTCCAACTTCCTTCCTCTGGGCCGAAAGATCAAAAGTGAGTTTTTTCCGACTGGAAATGGAGCGGGTCTCCTCATCCTGGACCCTGCCATGGATAACGGCTCGTTATCCAACTTTAATGACCAATTCCAGCTCGTGCCGGCACAATCTCCCTAATTAAGAGACTTAGGATTGTATGGCTGGAAAAAATACAGATAACTTTGAAAATTTGTCATACTGTACACTATAAAGAAGACATATATCACATACTGTATGGTACATCAGTTTGGTATCTCGGACGAAAATGAGTGGATATTTGACACGATGCCTGATAAGTTTTGAATCTTTTGAATCTCAAAATTTGTTTGGAATTTAAATTTCAGAGACTTCCACTATTAAGCTAAGGCTGTAAATGTTGAAGTGTGCCTCATCGTTTTTGATGGTGTAAGGGAGTCTTCCATTATAATTATTGTTATTAATTGTTAAGCTTCAGCCCTAGTTAGAAAATGGGCTCTAACAGGGAAAATAGCCCAGTGAGGAAAGAAACCAAGGAAAAATAAGATATTTTAAGAGTAACATTAAAATAAATATCTTCTATATAAACTGTAGAATCTTTAACAAAACAAGAGGAAGTGAAACGAGATAGAATAGTGTGCCCGAGTGTACCCACAATCAAGAGAACTCTAACCCAAGACAGTGGAAGACCATGGTACAGATTTTGGAGTGTCCTAGAAGAGCTGCTTACCATAGCTAAAGAGTCCCTTTTACCCTTACCCAGAGGAAAGTGGCCAATGAACAATTACAGTGCAGTAGTCAACCCCTTGGGTGAAGTAGAGATTTTATGTATTCTGTGAAGTGACTTTCCTGAAGTTACCCCCATGAAAAGGGCATTGATTATTGTGTTTGTGGTAAAGTTGTCATCCAGACTGTGATTGTTTGATAGGAAATGAAGATAAGCCATGCTTTTCCATTCTGTAGAGATATAAAGAAATTTGTACTCGTGTAAGAAACAAATGTTATTGTTATTACTTTAAACTACAACCCTGGTTGGAAAATCAAGATGCTAAAAGTTCAGGGGCCCCAGCAGGTAAAATAGCCCAGTGAGGAAAGGAAACAAGGAAAAATAAAATATTTTAAGAACAGTAACAACACCAAAATAAATATTTTTTATATAAACTATAAAACTTTAATAAAACAAGAGGAAGAGAAATAGATAGCAAAGTGTACCTTAAAGCAAGAAAATTCTAACCCAAGGTAGGGGAAGGCCATGGTACAGAGGCTATGGCACTGCCTGAGACCAGAGAACAATGGTTTGATTTTGAAGTGTCCTTCTCCTAGAAGATCTGCTTACCATAGCTAAAGAGTCTCTTCTACCCTCACCAAGAGGAAAGTGGCTACTGAACAATTCCAGTGCAGTAACCCCTTGAGTGAAGAAGAATCATTTGGTAATCCGTGTTGTTAGGTGTGTGAGGACAGAGGAGAATATGTAAAGAATAGGCCAGACTATTCAGTGTGTGTGTAGGCAGCAAAGAGAAAATGAACTGTGACCAGAGAGAAGGATACAATGCAGTACTGTCTGGCCAGTCAAGACCCCATAACTCTCTAGCGGTAGTATCTCAAAGCAAAGGGTGTCTGCCCTGGCCAACCTACTACCTAGACTATATTAACCCATATGTTAATACTATATGCCGTAAAACAAATTTGGTCTTCTTTGGTTAATGGTATTGTTTTTGTTTTTGTTTTTTCATGAAGTAAATATGGTCATTCTATTTCTAGTGGATAACCAGGTATTATAAAACTTTCAAAGTTGAAAATAATTATTTTCAACTTTGAAAGTTTTTTCCTTTTTTGTTGATGACTTGTTGGTGATAGGGAATGCTTGGTGTTTTCTGTACTGAATAATTTTTATAATTTACTTGTATTATCATAATCTCACCACGGGCCTCGATCATTTAGTAATCTAGTGCTTATAAAGATAAATCTTAACTGAAGTATGTATTGCTTGTTGGGTCCCCTTTCCCAGAACCAAAGAATGGGTTGTTTCCAGGTATCCTATTGCCCCTTAGCCAGTCAGCTGTGTGTTAGATGGGATGGCGGTTGTTAGCTCGGTAGTAAGACTGCATATTTTACATAGCCGCTAACCATAAGACCGATATCAGATAAGCTCTTCCGGGCCTTTGCTACTTCTATTATGATTAACGGTCTGCAGCCAGGTATAGCACGCAGAAATACTGTCGTATTAAAGACCTATATCCCGTCTAACTGGGCCATGTAATAATGTGATAAAGGGGCGCTACCCCTTGTTTTTGGTTCTGCAAGGCACCCAACAAGCAGCATGCACCTGTGGTAAGAATTTTCAATTGCAGGGCATTAAATTGAAAACAATCATGAGGATCATGATTGGATTACGTAGAGACAATGAAAGAAAGTGTAGAAAAAAATCTGTACAGAAAGCAATGATAATTAGCACTGTATAACAAAAACTAGTACAGTACTCAATCAATCAGTCAATCTATAAATACAGTAGCCAATGGAAATTCTTGAAACCATTATATTTTCTAATAAAACTATACCATTAAATATTGAACACCAAATTTATTATAATAGTGAAACATTTATAAATCACAAGTGCTTTCGGAAAAAGTATCTGGAATCAATATGTACTGTACTCCATCTGTGTTGTGTGTACCACTCAAGCTCAGGACAATCCACTATCTATTACTGTATCACTACATTAGCTTTGAGCATGGAAGATTTAAAGCAAACCCCAAGCATGGATTATCACAACATACAGAAAAGAAGATGCTGCATTTGCTTCTTATTGTCTATATCTAAGAAATGATACAACAATATTCATCTTTATTTTCTAATAAGAAATTACAGATTGGATGACAACTTTTCACTAATGTCTCGCCAAACATCCACAATTCATGGTGTCTCCCCTTTACTCCTGGATAAACATGGTGCAGATGGTAAAGACAAGCACAAGCGTACCAGTTCTGCGTGCTTCAGCACAGTCCAATAACTGGTATAGATCCTGGCTCTCGGGTGCATAGGCCATTGATATCGTCAAGATGCATCTTTATGCTGAAAATTACAGATTGTCACCATTCGTGGTTGTCTATGGTCAATCCTTTGAGAGTACCGAAGTAGCATTGGAGCATTTTTCATCTTGGCAACCATCTTCAGATCCAGTCTCCTGAAGGTGTTGCCTGCTCAGAAGTGACAGAGGATCCTTGTTCACCCTTTTCAAAGGGATCCAAAAGAGTGGATAGACAAGACTCCTAAAGAAAGCTGAGAGATTGGCTGGCTACCCTATGTGTGTTTGCTGAAGACATTCTGACAATCCTCTCCTCCTCTTTCACCACCTAGTAGGTGGAGGAGTTCCTCAGCAAAGGGCGATTAGTTCCCATACTAACAAACCTTCCCTTATTTATGTGGATTATCTTTCAGCGGCAGCTGGAGGTAGCCATTAGACTTTAATTGCGAGGTGGCAACCCTGCCTAACTGCTTGAGCGGGTTGGCGGGGTGTGGTTGGGGGTTACCCAGCCGCCTCTATATGTACTCTCAGCAGTGAGACGTCACTCTTTCTTTTGGCTCATTAGAGATCGGACGTGTCCTGGCAGAGAAATGGGAGGAGTGGCAGTTTTACGGCTGTCCCCCTCCCCTCATTCCAGCTCCGATGACGTGGTCTTGCTATCGATCAGGAAGGAAGAAAGACCCTTCCCTTCAGTCAGAGGTGCAGACTATGCTTCAGCAGTCATTTTTATTAAAAATGCTTCAGAGGCCTGGAAACCAGTAATAGATCTCTCAACCCTAAACTAGTTTAGCCATCAAACTCAATTCAGGGTGGATATGCTTATCACAGACACGGTGCCAATAATTTTAACTGCTGTGTTCCAGTTTCACTGTTTTCAGTTCTCTGTTGTAAAAGTTTTATGTTTGTATAGTTAGGAAAAATAAGAATTACTTGAAAAATTAGGATTTTCAAATAATATTGATTAGTTCTATGATATAGTATGGCACTTCTAATTCTTTTAGGTCTTTTGCTGTAGCCTAACTTTTGGAAGGAGGCCTTGAAATTAAGCCCACCATCCTGTCCCAGCCTACGGAAGGCACAGAGGGTCGCCACTTCTAGCGGTAAAACCATGTACATCGACTGCTGGTAGAGAAGGAAGAAACCTTTCCCAACTTCTCTTCCCAGCCTTTTACCCTCGACCTCGTCTTCTATTGCTAGGTCCTAAGACAAAGATGAGAAGCAGCCTGAGTCTTTACAGACTCTCCAGCCACCCTTCACATGCACGGGATAGAGGTGGGAATTAACCCTTGCAAGCTGACATCTCTCCTGTGGGAGGCACGTTTAAGACACTTCCTTTGTCAGTTGTGCCGAGACTATCTTCATTGTACTCTTTTGAGATATTTGTCAACCAAGGCTTCTGTGCATGCACAATCGTCGCTGTACACACGATCACCTTCACGTGCACTTAGTGAACCTTTTTCTGCACTTCCAAGTCTGCACGATGCAGACAACCTTCTAGAGCAAGTTGCCCAGCTGAAAGTTCTTGGCACCCCAATCTGCTTCACACAGTAGATTCCAGGCAAAAGGAATGTGATCTCTGAAATGCTCAGTTGCCAGGGATGAGTAATAGGAGCATAGTGATCCCTTCATCTTGTAGTACTGAGGGGTATTTTGGCCGTGTTGGGTAACCCATTAATCAACATTTGTTCACTACAAGGTTGACAAGAAATTCTCGGGTCTTCTCCTCACCTGTCCCAGACCTGTCAGTGGCACTAGAGGATGCCTTTCAACATCCTTCAGAGCACTAAGATATCTATGTTTTTCATCAGTTTTGCATGGTTTGAAGGGTAATGAACAGGATGCTCACTATCCTGAATCCAAAGGTAGCCCTGGTGGCCCCTAAACAAACTGTCACACGCCAAATGGTATCCAGACCTGCTGATGCTTCTGGTAGAAGTACCGAGAGAACCACTCTAATGGCCCAACATGCTTTGGCAACTCCACCTGTAGAAGTACTACAACTCTGTGATATCCCTGTCACTTCACTGCTGAATACTGTCTGGATATTTGCAAAGATCCTCTGGAGCTGTCTATCAAGCAGTGGGCCACCTTCTGTGATTGGTGCCGTAGAAGGGGTACTACTCCAGTCGGAGCCTCTCGCAGTTGATTGCAGACTTTCTTGCCTATCTTTACAGAGTGAAGCTCTTTCCGGTCAGCGATGAACTGAGCTTTGAGCCGGGACTTTAGACCAAAGGACCTAGACCTTTCCTCAAGGGAATTGTCGATGCTCGTGAGGAGCTTCAAGCAGTCTTGTCTTTAGTGAGAACTTGAACAAGCCACCTACGTGGAATGTGTGCGAGAGTTCCCGTCACTCAAAAGTCCTCCATATGTACCTTTACAACAAGCAACAGATAAGAATCTCACTCTGAATACTGTTTTTAAATATTTAACTTAGTCGGTGAATATATAATAGCTGCTGCTCCAGCGGCTCGACAGAAAAACACACAAAAACTCGCGAGCGATCGCTATGAAGGTTGCGGGTGTGCCCACCAGCGTCAACTATCGGCCAGATACCGCATATGCATGTAAACAAGCCTCAATTCTTCTCTGTCGGTCTGAACGACAAGACGTACCATTACTCGCTGTATAACCTGGAGTTTTTCAACAGACTTGGTGAAGTACTTCATTTTGGTTTGAGCTTTCGCAGTGCAGGTGTTTTATCCTCAACTTAAACTCTTGAACTCTTTTTTGGACAGATTTAATTGTTGATGACTTTGGATTGTTTTTTGGACTTTCTTTGACTTTTTCAAAATGGCTGACCCTTCTCAAATTCCTAGATTTCGTAAGTGTAATGCTAGGGATTGCAATAGGCGTCTTCCAAAGGCCTCTCTCGACCCACATACTGTGTGTTCTAATTGTCGGGGTAAAACCTGTCAATTAGGAGATCGGTGTGAGGAGTGCGTGGGCCTTTCGGAATTCGATTGGCTTGAATATGACAAGTATTCTCGTAAGCTAGAGAGAGATAGGGTGAGGAGGAGTTCCTCTAGATCGGTAGATTTTTCCTCTCCCCATGCCCCTGAACCTAATCCTTCCCCTGTAGTAGTTGTGCCTGAACCCTCTACTAGCACTCAGGAACCATCAATGCGGGATATGTTACGTGCCATTCATGCTTTGGGCGAAAGAGTTGAGTCGTTAGCTACAGATCGTAATCAACTCATGGCTGACGTTAAAGAGCTAAAGTGTCAGAGTGCCACAGCGGAAAATCGTGGGAAAGTGATTAGTGCGCAAAGTGTTTTCAGTGTTGCGACCGAGGGTTCGTCTGTTCGTGCCTGTCGTTCGCCTAGTCCGGGACCTCTTGCAAGCTCCCAAGCCCAGGGGAGAAGTAATGTCGTACGACTTATGGGTTCGAGAGGCCTTGATCAGCGAACAGACGTTCCCTCTATGGTAACAGGCGTGTCTCATCAAGACCGCCCCTACCATAAGACGAGAGAGACCATTTTCTCCTCGTCATCCGAAGGCTTTTCGCATAAGAAACCGTGGAGCAAGGTTTCAAGGCCTTTAAAGCGAAAGTCGGTCCCTTCAGGACAGGTCCAGCGTCCTGGTTGTAGCCATTGGGACAGCTCTGACCCTTTGCAGTCATCTTAAGACTGCTCGCCACCTAAGCAGAAACGTTACACAGGCTCCGAGAGTCTTGGTGTAGGCAAGGTTTTGCAGTCACAGACGTTACCCTCGTCTTTTACCGCACCCATTCCCGTTGATCCTAAATGGGTTGTACTGCAAGACATGCAGATCAAGCTCGCCTCCCTTATGGAAGACTATTCTGCTGAAAAGGTTCACGATGATCCTCGCCGCTTAGCTAATCGAGATCCTGGCCTTCAGCCGCCAAAACGAGCCTTTGCTCGTCCTGTTGACGTTGGCGTTACTAAGTCACGTCAGTCACGCTTTGTAGAGCCTCACTCGATGCAGTCCCGTGTTGACTTTCAGCCGCATATGGACGTTCAGCCGCTTCCTAATGCTCTTGTTGACGTTCAGGACGTTCGCCAACCAGCGGAGTTGACTTGTTTTGACGCTGAGCGTCAAACACCGCAGTCAAGAGTTGTTTTGACTGCTCAGTCTAGGCAGTCAAGGCAGTCTCGAGTTGACGTCGAGCGTCCTCCCGCTCCTGTTGTTGTTGACAGTCAGGCTGTTAAGCAGTTACATGACGTAGCGTCCTGGACTGCTACTGATGCACCAGTGCGTGTGGACTCTGCATGTCAAGCATTGCCAACCCCTTTGCTTGTTACTCAGCAGTTGTCGGACGAAGATCCTTCAGATGAGGACGTTGCTGATCCTCATCATGATGATCATCCTTCAGATGTAGACGAACCTAAGACGGTTCCTCCTTCGATGGACTTTACGAAAGTCATGTTGATTTTCAAGGATCTTTTTCCCGATCACTTTGTTACCGTTGCTCCTCGTTCGCCACTGTCTGAGTTTGCTCTAGGCTTACCTGCTAACATGCCAGCCTTTACTAAGCTAGTGCTTTCTCGCTCTTCCAAGAGGGCTTTACGACTTTTAGGCGACTGGTTGGATACTAGGAGGAGTTTGGGGAAGACGGCCTTTGCCTTCCCTCCTTCAAAGCTCTCGTCTAGATCGAGCGTCTGGTATGCCACAGGAGAAGTTCTCGGCTTGGGAGTCCCTGCCTCTGCCCAGGGTGACTTCTCAAGCCTCATAGACTCTCCCCGCCGCCTAGCCATGAGACGCTCGAAGATTAGTTGGTCCTCCCCGGACCTTGACCATCTGCTTAAAGGCGTATACAGGGCCTTTGAAGTATTCAACTTTCTTGACTGGTCATTAGGAGCTTTAAGTAGGAAAATCTCGTCTGCTGACAGAGATGTTTCCTTACTTATCATGTCATGTATGGATAAAGCCATCCGCGATGGTTCCAATGAGCTCGCCTCCACTTTTACGTCGGGAGTCTTAAAGAAGCGAGATTCCCTTTGCTCTTTTCTTTCGCCAGGAGTTACTCCCTGTCGGAGATCAGAACTGCTCTTTGCTCCCTTATCAGCGTCCTTGTTTCCGCAACAACTGGTTAAGGATATAGCTTCTTCGCTTGTGCAGAAGGACACCCATGACTTGATGGCGTCCTCTGCTCGCAAAGGGACTCCTTCTACATCCTTTGCTGTAAGACCCAGGATCGAGACTCCGGCATCCAGATTTATCCCGCCCTTTCGTGGCAGAGCTCCCAGCAGGGTAAGCGCTCGTGCCGAGGGAAAGAGAGGTAAGAAGAGAGGAGCCAAGTCCTCACGTGGCAGAGTCTGACTGCCCACAGCCTCAGACAGCGGTAGGAGCCAGATTGAAGAGCTTCTGGCAGGCCTGGGAGAAGAGGGGCGCAGACCAAGAGTCTGTTCGGTTGCTCAGAGAGGGGTACAAAATTCCGTTTGTACGCAAACCTCCTCTAGTGACAACTCCCATAGACCTCTCTCCCAGGTACCGAGAGGAGTCAAAGAGACAAGCCCTAAACCAAGAAGTGTCTCTGTTGCTAGAGAAGGGAGCGGTGGTGAAAGTCTCGGACCTTCAATCACCGGGGTTTTACAACCGTCTCTTCCTAGTCCCAAAGAAGACAGGAGGTTGGAGACCGGTGCTAGACGTCAGTGCGCTCAACGTTTTTGTTACGAAAACAAAGTTCACTATGGAGACCACGAAGTCCGTCTTAGCAGCGGTCAGAAAGGGAGACTGGATGGTCTCTCTCGACCTACGAGATGCGTACTTCCACATTCCTATACACCCAGATTCCCAACCGTTTCTGAGGTTTGTTTTCAGGAATGTGGTATACCAGTTTCGGGCCCTGTGCTTTGGCCTCAGTCCTGCTCCTCTCGTGTTTACGAGGCTCATGAGGAATGTGGCAAAATTCCTCCATTTACCGGGAATCCGAGCCTCCCTGTACTTGGACGACTGGCTTCTCAGGGCATCGTCCAGTCATCGCTGTCTGCAGGATCTTCATTGGACGTTGGATCTGACCAAGGAATTGGGACTTTTGGTCAACCTAGAAAAGTCCCAGCTGATCCCATCCCAAACTATTCTATATTTAGGGATGGAGATTCGCAGTCCAGTTTTTCGGGCTTTTCCGTCTGCCACCCGAATAGATCAAGCCCTGCTCAAAGTCCAACTAATGCTGAAGAGAGAACGGTGCTCAGTCAGGAATTGGATGAGTCTCGTAGGAACTCTATCATCCCTGGAGCAGTTTGTCTCGCTAGGAAGACTACACCTTCGGCCTCTCCAGTTCCATCTAGCCTTTCACTGGAACAAGGACAAGACGTTAGAGACGGTATCAATCCCGGTCTCCGAACCAGTAAAGGCATGCCTGAAATGGTGGAACAGCAATATCAGTCTGAGAGAGGGACTATCCCTAGCAGTCAAGAACCCAAACCACGTGTTGTTCTCAGACGCGTCGGATTTGGGTTGGGGTGCGACCCTGGACGGTCGGGAATGCTCAGGTCTGTGGACCTCAAGTCAGAGGAGCATGCACATCAACGGCAAGGAGCTATTGGCAGTCCACTTGGCCTTGATGAAATTCGAAAGTCTCCTTCGAAACAAAGTGGTAGAGGTCAACTCCGACAATACCACAGCTTTGGCGTACATCTCCAAGCAAGGAGGCACACACTCCCTCACGCTGTACGAGATCGCAAGGGACCTGCTCATTTGGTCAAGAAATCGAGGCATCTCCCTGTTAACGAGATTTATCCAGGGCGACTTGAACGTCTTGGCAGACTGTCTCAGTCGGAGGGGTCAGGTGATTCCCACGGAATGGACCCTCCACAAGGACGTGTGCAAGAGTCTTTGGGCGACTTGGGGTCAACCCACCATAGACCTCTTTGCCACCTCGATGACCAAGAGGCTTCCAATCTATTGCTCTCCAGTCCCAGATCCAGAAGCAATACACATAGACGCATTTCTACTAGATTGGTCTCATCTGGACTTATATGCATTCCCACCATTCAAGATTGTCAACAAGGTACTGCAGAAGTTCGCCTCTCACGAAGGGACAAGGTTGACGTTGGTTGCTCCCCTCTGGCCCGCGAGAGAGTGGTTCACCGAGGTACTTCGATGGCTGGTAGACTTTCCAAGAAGTCTTCCTCTAAGGGTAGATCTATTCCGTCAGCCCCACGTAAAGAATGTTCATCAAAGCCTCCCCGCTCTTCGTCTGACTGCCTTCAGACTATCGAGAGACTCTCAAGAGCTCGAGGCTTTTCGAAGGAGGCAGCATGTGCGATTGCAAGAGCGAGGAGAGCTTCTACCATTAGAGTATACCAGTCGAAGTGGGAAGTCTTTCGAGACTGGTGCAAGTCAGCATCTGTGTCCTTGTCCAGTACCTCTGTAGCCCAAATCGCAGATTTTCTTTTACATCTGAGAAATGTTCGCTCCCTCTCAGCTCCCACGATTAAGTGCTACAGGAGCATGTTGGCTTCGGTCTTTCGTCATAGAGGCTTAGATCTTTCCAACAATAAAGATCTCCTTAAGTCTTTCGAGACCTCTAAGGAACGTCGTTTGGCGACTCCTGGATGGAACTTGGACGTGGTCCTAAGGTTCCTCATGTCAGACAGGTTTGAGCCATTACATTCAGCCTCCCTGAAGGATCTCACCCTCAAGACACTTTTCCTAGTGTGCTTGGCTTCGGCTAAAAGGGTCAGTGAACTTCATGCCTTCAGTAAGAACATCGACTTTTCTACAGAAAAAGCCACTTGTTCACTTCAACTTGGTTTCCTGGCCAAAAATGAACTGCCTTCTCGTCCTTGGCCTAAATCTTTTGATATTCCTTGCTTATCAGAGATCGTAGGCAACGAACTGGAAAGAGTGCTATGTCCTGTTAGAGCTCTTAAGTTCTACTTAGCCCGTACTAAGTCCTTACAAGGTAGATCTGAGGCATTATGGTGCTCAGTTAAGAAACCATCATTGTCTATGTCAAAGAATGCTTTGTCATATTTTATCAGATTTTTAATACGAGAGGCTCATTCTCACTTGAATGAGAAAGACCGATGTTTGCTTAAGGTTAAGACGCACGAAGTAAGAGCTATAGCAACCTCCGTGGCCTTCAAGCAAAATAGATCTCTGCAAAGTATTATGGACGCGACCTTTTGGAGAAGCAAGTCGGTATTCGCGTCATTTTACTTAAAAGATGTCCAGACTCTTTACGAGGACTGCTACACACTGGGTCCATTCGTTGCAGCGAGTGCAGTAGTGGGTGAGGGTTCTACCACTACATTACCCTAATTCCAATATCCTTTTTAATCTGTCTCTTGAAATGTTTTTAATCTTGTTTTTGGGTTGTACGGAAGGCTAAGAAGCCTTTCGCATCCTGGTTGATTTGGCGGGTGGTCAAAGTCATTTCTTTAGAGCGCCCAGATTAGGGGTTTGATGAGGTCCTGTTGTATGGGTTGCAGCCCTTGATACTTCAGCTCCTGGGAGTCTTTCAGCATCCTAAGAGGATCGCTGGGCTTCGTGAGGAAGACAGACTAACAAGGCAGAGTAATCGTCTAAGTCAACTTCCTTACCAGGTACCTATATATTTGGGTTTTGTTATGTTATAACTGTCAAAAACTCTAAGCATATACGCTGTAAACTTAATTAACTCTGGTCTCTACCCACCACCATGGGTGTGAATCAGCTATTATATATTCACCTGCTAAGTTAAATATTTAAAAATGATATTTTAATTATAAAATAAATTTTTGAATATACTTACCCGGTGAATATATAAATTAAAGGCCCTCCCTTCCTCCCCAATAGAGTCGCAGCGGGACGAGAAGAATTGAGGCTTGTTTACATGCATATGCGGTATCTGGCCGATAGTTGGCGCTGGTGGGCACACCCGCAACCTTCATAGCGATCGCTCGCGAGTTTTTGTGTGTTTTTCTGTCGAGCCGCTGGAGCAGCAGCTATTATATATTCACCGGGTAAGTATATTCAAAAATTTATTTTATAATTAAAATATCATTTTTCCTTGCCTTTGCCATGGCAAAGTTTGTAAGTGAGCTTTGTGGTATCTCATGATGTTATAAGTCATCTAGAGGGATAGAGAAAGTCTGCTTTTCCTTCGTTCCTGAGTTTGTGGCAAAACTTCAGAATCCTGCCGGTTAAGAACTCATGTTTGAGACTTCCTCCACCTTATCCCTTAAGGCTGCGACTAAAGATCTTGGGGATTTGCTTCTCTGTCCCGTGAGGGTGCTTAGATGCTACTTAAAGTAAACTTGGTCTTTCAGGCCACAGATCCAAGACCTGTTTGTTTGTTTGGTTGAAGAAGGAAAGCTCTGGGAATACCATATTCTGGCTCAGGGAAACCATTAGGGGAGAGTACTCCAAGTCACTGGAAGATCCGAAAGGACTGCCTCAAGCACACGCTCATGAATTCAAAGTCGGGAATTGGTTCAATTCAAGAACCTTACAGTGGTGCAAGTTATGAAAGGAGGAGACTGGAAATGCCAGACAACCTTCACAGGCCACTATATGTGGAAGTATACTCACATGTCTGACACGTTTTCGTTAGGCCCTGTGATTGCTGCTCAGCAAGTTGTGTAACTTGCCTAGCTCCTCCACAGGAGAAGAAGCATCTCTTCTAAGATAAAGGTCATGATAGTAGTCTAGGATAGAGGTGAAAATGTCTAACACATTTTTCCTTTTTTCTTTCCCCTCTTGGGATGCAACGGTTTTGCCGTTATTACTTGATTGGATGTTGATGCAGGTAAGCTTCCATAACAAGCAACTGCTCTAGGAAATATATATACAGGTATCTTCTCCATCTTTCTTACAAAAGGGGAGATACACAGGAATGTATACTGTAACTCATTATAGTACTTTCAATTCAGCTAAGAATCCAGACGTGAGGATATAGGTTATTCCCTGACAGTCTGCCTTTGTGCTGAAACTTAGCCGATCACCTGAGAATCTTTTCTCAGTTTTGTTAGTAACTGGAAGGAGTCAGCACTCCACACTTCTCCAAGACCAATTGTTCAGACATCCCAGGATTTTAAACCAGTCGGCTTGGAAATGTCTCCCCTATTTAAGGATGAGGGTTTGTAGTAGGAGCAAATCATAACCTTTTAAAATTAATTTTTTCTAGAGGACTCGGGTTTGTATAGTTAGGATAAGTAAAAAAAAAAATAGTGCTTGACCTAATTTTTGTCACAACTTTTTATATTTGATTTATAATTGTATGGGGGTACTCTAGTCCCATTATTACTGCCTGAATATAAATGGCTTTGTCACACTCATTCACTTATTTTCTCAGGTTGTTTCTTATTTCTTCATGGTTTATTAACATTGGCACCTGACACATTTTCCTTTGTTCATATCTCTTTACCAAAATTTTTCTACTATTGCCTTTTGCGCTGTGTTTAGACAAGTTATTTTTGAATTGTTCTTCTCACTGTATGTTACTTGTAAATTTTTTCTCAAACTTTTAACCATATGTATTTGACCCAGACTATTTTATGTTGAATCATCAGCTATATACAGTATTCACTTTTACATTGCAGCCTGATCGGGAATTTGAGACTTTCCTCCCTGACAGTATGCGGGCACCAGTGATTCATGTTTTGGGCAAGCCTCCCCACGAATATAAAGGAGGTTCCAGCAGTTATTCTAATCATTATGATCATCCTCACCCTACAAGTTGGGAAAAGCGTGGATCCAGGTATCATGATGACTGGGAAAAGAGGGGGAGCCTTGGCAGTGGTGGTGTTTTGCGATTGAATGATAATGCCAGGAGTGCCATATTTTCACGGGATTCTGGGCGTCCACCTGGACGCCTGGTGGATGCTGAGGGGGGAGACAATGAAAGCTCACAAAGCCCTAGTGGAGTTTTGGCTTCCACACCTGTGATTCTTTCAAGAACCCGTAGTACAAGTGAACAGCGATCAACATCGCCAAATCCTGCAGTGACAACGGCAAGGTAATGATCTGATGAGATTTAAGTTGTTTAGTTAGTAATGGAGAAATAATGTTTGGATTTGCTTACTGTGTTATTTATATTTGCTGGCATGAAAGTTCACGCAAAAGTCGAAAATTCAATGTTCATGCAGTCGTAAATTTGCATCTTTTCAATTTCAACCATAGCAGTTTCACCCCAAGCCATATCCTTAAACAGAACGTTTGCATAATCATCTACTGTTATATGGATACACATCAATGAGAACGGTTTGTTTGGTAGTAACAAACTGACATGTCCACTGTTATAGTAAAGTAGTTGACCTCGCAGGGAAATGGAACTAAAATAAAGACACTGTCTTAGCTTTCACAAAAACAGGGCTGTAATAATCATGTCATACACATGGTGAAAGGATTTGTCACAAAAGTGCATACTAGTAGTTTATTAGTACATGTAAACATTTTAATCATTGCATGTTATCTTTTACTGATTGCTGATAAAAAAATAGAGATCTTCTAATTAGTTATTATATTACGTTATGATATCATTAGTTCTACATAGTTTCGATACACAGATGACGACAATAATTATTTACGTGTACACTTTTGAAAGAAACATGAAAAAATAAAAGGAATAATACTAAATTAGTAAGTAAAAGCATTATTATCAGTGTTGGCCAATAAGGTAGATTATTCAGTTGAAACATAATAAGTGAGAGGCAAAAGTAATATGCCCATTTTTCGGGTGTTACCTTTATGATGGTGTGTACGTAAATTCGTGCAAAGTATTTTGCGCGAAATAAGTAAAAATTCATCCTGCGTGAACAAAATGTATTTCACAGTATTATGTTGACAAAAGGTATTATTTTCCATTTATATTGTTCAACAGGAAGGATTCGGTGCCAAATGCGTCTGGGAGTTCATCTACTACTCAGCATTTCCAAATTGCTTCAAAGCCATTGATGATGGAGGGTAAGGAATTTTGGTTATTTAGTGTTTGCAAGTAATTTATATTCTTCCAATTGGAAATTGAGCTTTTTATCTTTTAGTTAATTTAATGAAGCTTACCTGTGAGTCGTAAGGCTAATATCTGTGGAATGTGAGCTTATCAACCTTAGAATAAGCAATGAAACTTTCTCAATGCTGATATCCTTCCTGTGACCAACCGGTCTGGTATTTTGAGTTGTACTGTTGTGTTGAAACTGCATGTTGGCACAGAAGCCCTCATCCAAGACTCCTCTCATGCCATCTTTGTTAGTTTTTTTTATGTACTGTATATAGTTCAGTGCTAGCAAAGTATGTATTCTGCTTTTGAAATGCAATTTTATGTTGAGTACTTCATTCATAGTTTGTTACATGAGATAAAGCCCAAAGCCCCTCATACCCTGTGTCCAGTAATGGACTGTATTGCCCAAAATCCATAAGTTCGTGAATTCATGCAATGTCAGGGTTTTCAGAGGGATTTTTCTGGGTACGTCCCAGAAATCTCTCCTCTGCATGCTACATGTACTGAACTTGGCATGAACAGACACTGAAGCATATACCTTGCCAACTTGCTGTTGTGCACAAACTAAATTGGCTCTTGCCTGATATTCCCCAATATCCATTGTTGGGAACATATTCCCCTTAATCCTTGGGAAAGCCGGGCATGCTTCTTATCCCTCAAGGATCTTTGGGTCTCTCATCTCCAGGTAGAGAGGTTACTGTGGCCTTCTCTCCTAAGGGGTCGTCAACACGGGTACACAAAGGGCAACATATTGTATCATGTTTGTAACACCAACGAAGAGTCTGTTTGGAGTCAACAGTGTGTCCGCTCCTACAATGTACAGTATATAGTCTGCTCTCCCACAAGTTTTTTGAGGTATGTCTGTTGTTCTACAATCATACCGGATATGCCCCAACATTCTAATTTTAAATGAAAGCGAATGTGCAACGCTCTCCAGTGTTCTCGTTTTGGATGATCATGCTGCTTCTAGTGTGCTCCTCCCAGCTGTTCCTCCAGTGGATCATTGATCTGCGAGTACTTAGTCCTTTCTACAAAGGTCTCCGTCTTCCCCTCTAGCCTTTAAGTTTGAGGGTGATATTCACCATTCGGCTTATTCTCCATGTTATTTGGCTGTCTGTAAACATGATGCTTCAGTTAGAGGAGGTTCTCCCTTGCATCAATCTTCAGATAGGAAACAACGCTCTAATCTTTATCCTCCTTTTCCTATGGTTGCTCCTTCTGCCCAGGAGTCATAACATCTGTTAGTTGCAGTCCTTACGTGTTCGAGACCTCTAGCACCCCAGGAGCTACTATAAGTTTATAGGCATCGACCTGATCCTCACACCTCTGCTTCAGATAAAATGGAACGCTTTCTTGGAGAGTACTGTATAAATTGCATGAATCGACTTCTCTTGTACTCCAGTTGAGAAGGACATTAAGTTCTCTTCTCCCCCCCCAACTCGACATTGTAACCAGGCTTCTCCAGACCATGTAGCCAGTTTTAACCGCTTGTGTTCCTATTCCGTCTCTTCGATCCACACCCTTCTACCTCCACAAATTAGACCTAGGTTCTCTTCACAATGTGCGGATAAGGGTTGGAAAGACACTTTAGCCATGGGAAGTAGCTCTTCTAGGAGAAGGACACTCAAATCAAACCATTGTTCTCTAGTCTTGGGTAGTACCATAGCCTCTGTACCATGGTCTTCCAATGTCTTGGGGGGTAGAGTTCTCCTGCTTGAGGGTACACTTGGGCACACTTCTATCTTACTTCCCTTCCTCTTTGTTTTTGGGGGTTTTGTAGTTTATATATAAAAAATCTATTTTAATGTTATTACTGTTCTTAATTTTTTTTTTTCTTAATACTACTCTTGTTTATTTCTTTACAGTATTTCCTTTCCTCACTGCAGTATTTTTCCCTGTTGGAACCCTTGGGCTTATGGCATCCTGCTTTTCCAACTAGGGTTGTAGCTTGCCTAGTAATAATAATACAGTAATAGTAATGATAAAAGGGGTAATTATTGAAATATGTTGGATTCCAGCCCAGGTTAGAGTAATTTGTAATGAAAAGGTGGATGCCACTGCTAAATCAGCATAGGTTTATCACAACTTGGCATTAAACTTCCTGTTAAAGACTACATAATTACTATGAAGTATCATGTGTTAACAAGATGGCAAAATATTGGGAATAATGAACAAGGAAATAATGAAATGAAACAAATAAAACTAGTTTTCTCACCATGGGAATCCTTACGTTAGAGGGATGAAATGACTCAAGTAATTTTAACAAGATTACTAATTGGTCCTACAAGATTGATCCATGGGTTATTGATGTGCACATCTCATTAATCAGTCTCCAAATGCAATAAGTATGACACATTTTCTGATTGTACTATTTTTAAAACTCGAGAATTATTGTTTGGTTAGATATTTTCAAGAAATTGGTTTAATAGATATTTATATGTTTTAATCTTTTAACATGTTTTTGTTTCATTTAAATTTAATATATGTATTTTATCCCAAATTTATTCAGGCCAGCTTTTAGAAGTCAAGTTTGATTTATGTGGTTGGTAAATTTCCACCCTTTAATAATGATAACCCAGTTGTAAGACTTGAATTGTATTTGATAGTCCCTAAAGGGGAGAAATATAGCAAGTGAGAGGTTGTATATTATTTTAAGGTTGAAAAGCTTTTACTTAATAGATATTAACCTTGGGAATGGTACATGGTTATGGAAATGATGAATTCTATCATCAAAATTTTACTGTTGTAACTACTCTCATAATGCTATAGAAGTGTTTGTTTTAATGTTAGGTGACTTCCATGTAATCTCAGTGCATGATGATTTTTATTTTCCTGTTGATATGCAACATAATGATAAAATGGCTTGTTTAAAGTATTTTTGAGTATTCACATTATATTTTAGAGATATTTATTAGGAAAATGCCAATAATTTTTCAATTTGAATTTTCAGCATCTTTGATGCCAGAGAGAATCATGAAGGGGCCGACTCGTCTTTTGGATGAAAGTTTGACCCTGTGCGATGATTTGAGTCCATATCTTTTAGATCAAAGTAACTTCCTTGTTGTTGCCATGATGGGGACGCAGGGAGTTGGTAAATCATCCTTGGCATCCCTTTTTGTTAACCCTGATGTAGATATAAACAAAACCAGGTGAGTTTTGGTGTCCAGGAGCTTCTACTTGCATGTAGAGTACAGTATTTATTTCATCATTTTGGTCCTTGGTTTATAGTTATAGTTATTTTACTTATTAGGTGATTTCCAACAAGGATTTTAGCTTGGATTGCATTTTATGATAATTTATAGGGTTCAACTATAAAATGGTTTGATATTAGTTAGGACATAATTGAAAAGATCTTTGCAAATACACTATTTTGAATGCAATATGCAAATAAACTATTTTCAATACTGTCGGAAACCTCTATTAACGAATTTATCATTCCATATTGTATAAGCCTCCGTTTACCTGGCACTTCAGGAAAACACTCATAGATGGTGCTTCTATACTAAGTTACTTATTTGAACAGAATAAAGGCCCAACGTTATATATAACCTCTTGGTTGTTTGTTTTAGGTATTGGAATTTTTAATTTGATTACAGCGCTTGTTTTATTTATAATGTTAATAATGAGTGTTTATGGTAGAAATGTATTTGATAAATTTAGTCTGATAATGGGAAATGGAAGCCAAGTCCATGTTCTACTACAATGCGAGGCCCAAAACTAAAACTCCCCTTTGAACTCGCCCCTTTGTTAAACCATGAGCGTAGCGAGCTAAGGCCGAGCAGAAACCAGTTGGGACTGTGTAGTTACTTAGGTATTAAATTAACACTTAAAATACTAGCCCACGGAGCTAACGCGTGCATCGAAATGTGGTCCGCTTGCCAGAACAGAGGAGCACTGAAATTACAGTACGTTAAAATGCCAACGTAGAGAGTCATAGCCAAGCAAAAACCAGTTGGAACTATGTGATTGATTAGATAATTAAATTATTGCCAAGTCTACGGGTCTGACGTGCTTAGCAAAACATGGTCCGCTTGCCAGAACAGAGGAGCAGTGAAATTATGCGACAGAACAGAAACCATTGCGTAATTAGTGTTTCTTTTACGTACAAACATACAGGTAAATACACTCGATTATGTATAAAGGTTTTTGTGGTACGACTCTAGCTACAACCGACTCATAGAAAACAGGATTGAAAATTCCTCTCTTCTTTTCATGTAGAAGCGCTGAAACAAAAGTTCCAGTTTTGATTGTGTTTCGGGTTTTGATTACTGTCAACTCCTATTTTATTGTAATACAGTATAATGTTTTAAGTTTATTGTCGTAAGGATAAAAAGTTTAATAAAGTTCATTTAAATACAGTACACAATTAGAGTGGTACACAATATATTCCAGTGTTTTGAACATCATTGATGATGATACTCGACCCGAAAGTTATAACATTTCGGAAATGGTAGTCGACCCAACATAACTCAAAAACTATGGATTTCCCCCAAGAACCATTATAATAAAAGTAATACACCCCAGAATACATTAAAACAGCAATTGTATTTTCTACCAACAGTTTGTTGCACCATTTTATATCTTTACCAATTATTTTTAGTGTTCTTTTTATTGATTTCAGATGAATTTCAACAACCACTATTTAAGAAGAATTTTCTTTTTAATTTTAAATCTATTTTACTCAGTTGATACCCCTTAGAAGAAAATTGTATAAAAAATATTTTATTCCTGGGCGGATACAAACCCTCATCATTATTGGGTAAACTCTGGTGCAAGTCTTCTTATGACCAGATTTGAAGAATTATTGTGGGTATGGCAACACATTGTATGGTTGTGTCACAAACCCACCAGCACTTTGGTGAGTAATGCTATTTTAAGCATTCTTGTTCAGCTCTTGGTCACGACGACAAATGGTCGTTTGTTACTGACCCTCCTTTGGCATTTTGTGCGGTTCTTTTCCTTATTCTCGGAATGAGTGTCAAATCTCAATTGTTTATGTAAACCTGTGATATTCTCTCTCTCTCTCTCTCTCTCTCTCTCTCTCTCTCTCTGTGTGCACGCGTGTGTGTGCGCGCGTGTGTGTGCGCGCGTGTGTGTGCGCGCGTGTGTGTGCGCGCGTGTGTGTGCGCGCGTGTGTGCGCGCGTGTGTGCGCGCGTGTGTGTGCGCGCGTGTGTGCGCGCGTGTGTGCGCGCGTGTGTGTGCGCGTGTGTGTGCGTGCGTGCGTGTGCGCGCATTTCAAATAAAACTATTGGAATTAATATGCTAATTAGAAAATAATAGATTAAGTAATGATTGTTTCTTTTCGTAAATATGAAATATCCTTCGGTAGCATGCCTTTTAATAGAAAGGGAGTTATTTGATCTGAAAATTGAGGTTGACGACGGACTAGGAAAGATTGATCAGCTGATTTGAATGTAAACAATGCATAAGATAATTTGCTGTTTTTAATTATAAAAGCAATACTAAAATGTGAATAATAAATGCATTATTATTGGATATAGTTAAGTGAAACACCAAGGAGAACAGCGAGAGAAGAACGAAACAATGACAAAGGGAGCCATAGACATGAGACCGGGGGTTGGGAGGCAGGTAGCCAGGTTCCTTGTTCTTGCACGTCCCCTCTGCCAAATCTACGTTAATTCAAATAAATTAGCGAAAACCATGAATTTGGGAAATGCGAGAAGGAAGGAAAGATAGAAATGGGAATACGTGGATGCGGGATAAGAAAGGGGCTTAGAATGATTTATAAAATGAAAATGACGAATGAATGCTAGAAAAGAGAAGATGAATGAAATTGCTAAAAAAAAAGAGAATCAAAGGAATTGTAAAGATACGTTGTAGATGTGTGTGTGGGAGAGCAAAGTAAATGTACAAAAGGGATTTGGGAGGGAATTTGGAAAAGGATTAAGGATATAATAATAAGTGACGGACAATAATAACGTTAAGGAGATTTCATATGAATATGCATGATGGATTATATCAGCGAGGTAATTCTGTGAAAGTGAGTTGTCATTTCAATGGGATAATATCGTGAGAGTGAATATAGGTTGACGACGGAGTAGGCAGATTTGATTAGCCAATTTGAATGTAAATAATGCATGAGATTATAATAAGCTGTTTTTAATTGCAAGTGATACTAAAATGTGAATATTGTATTACATGCATTATTATTGGATACAGGTAAGTGAAACACAAGTTCAATCAAAGTCTGGTTTATTTCAAATATAGCTGTAATTATTTACCACAGTAAATGGATATACACTGTTCACAGAGAGCTAGGACCAGCCTGGTGTAGAGATAGCTGTAGAGATAGGTAGTGGCTAAGTGCTCCCAATGTAAAGTAACGCAGGCTATTTGAAATCATCGCCCACCTTCAATTTTATCGCGATTTTAATGAGAATTTTTATTTAATAGGTATTGCATTGTTCTTGGCCATCCCAATGTTGTTGCCAACTATTAGAAATCAAATTCTTGATGTTTGGTGAATAATCATCACAATTTTTTTTTTTCTCCTTGGCCGCAAGAAACCACGATTAACGAGACCCGACTGTATCTTCATTCATACAATCATTCCATGTTGAGGTGTAGTGCTTCAGTTTTGACTGCATCTCAGATTTTCATGAGAGTTTTTACCCTAGTGCCAACCGGTTCCTACTAGATTAGCTTTGTTCTCCAAAGACTTTGGGGCGACTAGCTGATCCTAACAGACTTTGTGCCTTACCTTCATCACCACCAAGACAACTCCTCGAGTTTACCACGATCCGAGGATTGAAGTAAATCTCGAAAGATATCCCGGCTTTCTTATCAGAAATGGGGATCCTTAGATATGTTCATTGTCATCAGCCTGCAGAAGTTTCCGCAGAACGATGGGTTTCAAGACGCACTTTCAGGCACCAGTGGTTATGTCTCGTGGGTCACCGTATCACTCTGATTCGTCAAGCCTGCATAGAAATCCTTCGAATCCAACCTCTTCTGGGGCAGCCAGATCCTAGGTGGTTCAACAGGAGGGATTTCTAATTTTTTTTTGTCTCTACAGGACCCGGGCAGGAGACAGACTGGTTAACAGCACCTACGCAACTCTGCAAAGCTGGCCTCTGCTGTCTGCATATAGAACCATTTCCATTGTGTAACCTGATATAGAGAGATGTCTTGTTACGTCCCCATACCCCCGGTGAGGTGGTATTGGTTGACGTCTTTGTTTGATTCTAAGATTCTTACGTTTCTGAAAATTCTTACCTAGACTAGTCACACTGCTAGTATCACACACACACACAAATTGCTTAGGCCACTAATCGTGTTTTGCACGAATTGTTTAACGAGGTGTCAGGGTTTCTCAGTTACGTGCGGAGCATGTACGCAAAAACTCCGGGTCAAAGACCAGCCAGTTTGTTCGGACTCTCACACTCCTATAAATAGTGAGGGTTTGTATTTAGTGTTGGAACAAATGAAAACACGAAGTAATTTGTGTTTTTCCTAATGATACAAACCTGTAGCTATTTATACAAATTTTCTCGCTATCATGTCCCCCAATAAGACCTGCCTGCAATAAAAAGTGATGAGACAACACAGGTGTGGGTGTGTGTAGGGGGGGTAGAGGATAACCCCTCCCATTAACTAGAGGTAGGGTAGTTTACACCTTGCTAAAAATCTTATGGCTAGCCATGCAGCTTCACCGAAAGTATAATCTCTACAAGTAGCTACAGTTTTTGTATCATTAAGAATAATACAAATTGCTTCCAAATTTGTCATTTTTCTGTTTAAAGGTTTTGCAGTATTATTACTTGGATGTGTATATTCCCTAATGGTTTGGCACTCATAAACTACATAAAACAAAATCTCTTGATGTCTTAGAAATGAGGGTGCTTGTTTTATGATTTTAACTGCCTTGAATTATTTTCATCCTGCTTCTGTTTAACCCAAAGGTCCTGCGTATTTAGACCAGAGAGCCTAGAGCAGATTATGTCAGGCTGTCATGGCACCAATGGTGTTGACATCTACATCACCACTCAGCGTCTGTTTGTCTTAGATTGTCAGCCCCTCCTGTCTCCTTCTATCATGGATCGCCTCATCTCTCAGGATAAAAAATGCACTTCAGAATACAAGTGAGTTCAGTTACATGATATTTGTATATTATACTGAAAAATGTTTTAACCAAGGCAAAATATTTCATATTTTTTTATATTGATGTAAAAATAAGACTATCAGCTCAGTATATAATCTTAATGTATAAGGAGTTGGGCCATTAGAGAAGAGAAAAATTATTGAAAGCCTTTAAAAAGTATATGAAATCTGGGCAAAATGTCCTATATAAACCAGTGAATTAACACCTTCATTATGAGGCACAGGATCTGCCCTCCGTAGCTGTGTACAAGATTTCTCACCATTGATATACATGAGCTCTTACTCTATGATAACCAACATTTCCATATTTATTTGTTTTACTGATGATTACAGAATAAATATTTCATAAGTTTGTTTTATTTTCTATTGTATTTCACTAAACCACCAAAAAAGTATTTCTATTCTAAGTGATAATAACTTTTCAAATTCTTTTTGCTTCATTATTTTAATGTAAATAATGGTAAAGCACTGTGAGTCTGTGTAAAAAACTTTTATATTTGTAAAGTTATGTGATTGTGTAATAATTGCATGATAGATAGCCATTGAAAGATTAAAACTACTCGTTGGTAAGTGACCTTACATTATACAGAAATGTAAAGGAAAAATGTTTTTTTTCTTATGATAATGTATCATTATAGGGCGTACATACGATGAACAAAACTCATTTCTTCTGGTGACCGAAATACATTTCTACCCTGCCCTCCAAAGAGAGAGAGAGAGAGAGAGAAAGAGGGATTGAGATATCCCATCATTTTTTCAAAGTATTTTATTGTTAAAAGGGTTTGGCTATTCTAAATAATCATGTAGCTTCAAGGGATAATATCTTTTAATCTTGTCTAATGATATTTACTGGGGGTTCAAGATTAGGTGTCGAGAAAATAACACTACATTCGTACCCAATAAATTGTGAAATCACTTGGTTTTGCAGTTCTACTGAGAATTTAATGGAGATAGAATCGTTGCAATTACTCACACTGGTGATGAGTATTGCTCACGTTGTCGTCCTCGTCCAAGATTCGGGCATTGAACCCAACCTCATGCGCCTCTTGCAAACATGTGAAATGATGAAGCCTTCATCATCATCAACTCCATCTTCCTCCTCCAGCCAAGGAACACCAACTGGGAGTGAAGACTCTCAGCAGTATTTCCCCCATGTAGTCTTTGTACATAATCACTCTCCAGCTCATCACTTCACACCTTCAATGTTGAAGCAGATGCAAGTGAGTACTGATGTCCTTATGGATTATTAATTGAAAAAGTTATCAAGTTTAACGTAATTATCCAGCCCAAATCCATCAAATACCATATGGCATTGTTTTCAGTTTTCTGTTTTTCCTAACACCATTGAGCTAATTTAAATATATACCCCTAAAGGTAATCCTACACCTATTTGTGCATAATGAAATATTCATGAAATTAAGTTTAAACAAATTTTTGTTTACTGCATACAGGTTTTTATCACTGAAAGCCCCTTTAGTTCAAGAGCCATGATTTTTATTTATTTCTAACAAGGGCAAAAGGTTTGAGGGTGCATTCTGTCTTTTTAAATTCCTAAAAAGTCAGAACAGAGAGCATTGAAAAATTTTAGTGGTTTGCACATATGATCTAACGTCATCAACATGGCCGCCATTTGCTCGTGATCATGACCATATCCCATCCCATTGACTATAGTTCCTTATCTAATTAAACTTGTAACAAAAGAGTTTCTTTTCAAAATGATCCCAATAAGATTTAGAATAATTTTTTGGATACATTTGACATCTGTAACACAGATGCCTACCACTGAAATTTTGTAGGACCTGCTTTTGTGAGACTTTGATCATGTAGAAACAAAATCACGAGTCACAAACCTTTTCCACTCCTCAGGTAAATGAATTTACCCTGGTTCTTGGTCAGATAATTCTTACGTTCTTATCTTTTGTATTTCAGTAGGAAGTGGATTTATTGTACAATAGATTATCTTGGTATTTCTTGTATTTTATATAAAGCCATTGATTCTTACCTTTATTCAGCAAGGGTTTAATATTATGGAGGTTTTATTTATTTTTTCTTTATTTGACACTACCCTGATTGCATATTCTGTGCTACTTGAGCTTAGTATGTTTGTATGATTCTGATGGACATGATAGGTGTATTCTTTTAGGGAGTAATTTATATAAATATTTTTTCTAGGGTATTTATCAAGAGACATTCCTGGGTTCCTGTTTAGAGAGTGAGTCACATGTTGGTAGCTGCAACAGTCTTACTTATGCTCCCCTATCAGAGACATCATGTGGAAATCTTGTCAACCTATTTCTGCTACCAGAATTCCATTCTCAGCAGAGTAAGTATTGCTTTTATCTTTCAGACTTTAATCAAGTCTGTTTTTAAAGTAAAATAATTATGTAACTTATGATGAGAGTAGTTTTTGTGTTGACAATGTTAAAGTATATAATTTCCATACATAACTATTTTCCAGATCCAGCTCCATTTGCTGAGGCTATACAAGAGATGAGACGTCAGGTGCTTAGCATGCGCCGTTTGCCTCTCACTCACCTTACTTTAACTGAGAAATCTTGGTAAATATATCTTAATTTTACATACTCCTTTATTTTGCATTTGAGTTCTTCATGCATTGTTAATCTTACCAATAGATGTTGGTATTTCCCTAGTATGAATAATCTTAAACTTTATTCCAGAATATAAAATGTTTGTTCCCATACAAATACAAACATCATCCTTCAATAAAAGTATGATTTCAGCTCTTCTACAATGGTTGTTAAACCTTTAACTACGTTGAGATACCACCACTAGAGTGTTATTGGGTTCTTTGGCTGGCCAGACAGTACTACATTGGATCCCTCTCTCTGGTTACGACTTATTTTTCATTTGCCTACAAATACACCGAATACTGACCTATACCTTCCACATTCTTCTGTCCTCATACAACTGACATCACTGAGATTACTAAACAATTCTTCTTCACTCATGAGGATAACTATTGCGCTGTAATTGTGCAGGGGTTACTTTCCTCTTGGTAAGGGTAGAAGAGAATTTAGCCATGGTAAACAGCTCCTCTAGGAGAAGGACACTTTAAAATCAAACCATTGTTCTCTAATCTTGCTTTGTGCCATAGCGTGTGTACCATGGTCTTTGATTTAAAAAAAAGAGACTTGGCTTGTCAGAGACAAAAAAAAAAAAAAAAAAAAAATCTTAATGCCGAATGTCTTCAGAAGAAATAAGTCCACTTTATTGGGGGTAGAGTTCTCTCTCTTGAGGGTACACTTGGGAGGCACTATTCTATGTTAAGTCTCTTCCTTTTATTTATTTTTAATTTTCTATGGTTTATATATGAAAGATCTAATTTTGATGTTACTGTTCATAAAGTATTTTAATTTTGTTCATTACTTCTCTTGAAGTTTGATTATTTCCTTTCTTCACTGGGGTATTTTCCCTGTTGGTGCCCTTATGCTCACAGCATCTTGCTTTGCCAACTAGGGCTGTAGCTTAGCTAGCAATTATGATAATGATAATAATAGTTACTGGCATGTGGAAGGTAAGCCCTTTCCACTCGACAGTCAGAGTTGCACTCGCTTTTAATTTATGCAGCAAGCTGTACTGATGTCCTTACTGCCCCTGCTGGCTGTTAAGCATCATTGCAGGTCATGGCTTCCTCTGCAGTGGTTAGATTTTGGCAAGATGACAACTAGGAGGTATGTTTTGGCTTCAGATGTGGCAATACTCAAGTTAATGCCGAAGGAGCTCTTTAGCTCCTTTTTCTGTCCTTCCTCTTCTTGACCTGTCATGCCTCTAATGGATGAATTCACAAGGGGGTTAGGGGAAGCAAGATCATTGCCTTTCCCTAATGAAGTCAGTACTTCTTTGCTGTTTCCTTGAAGTTAAGAACCTGAACCTGCACGAGTTGTGTTCCTGAAGGTGCTGGCTGACGCTGGAGCTGGAAAACCTTTGTGTTGGGCCTTCCCCATCTCCTCCTCTACCTGTGGAGTCTCTGGAAGATTTTTTCTCGCTTGCTGTTGAGGAGGATCCTGTGACCTCTCCTGCCAAAAGATCTTTGTTGTCACCCCCAAATTCTCGACTCTGAAGTTAGGGAGAAGAACCGTAAACTCTTTTCTTACTACCTCCTTCTCTCCAGTTCTCCTGCATTTTTTACCTCTCCCTCTGCCACCGACCCTTCTAATGTTACGCCTGCCCCAAAGTAGAATTTCCCAAAGTTCAGGATGACCGTTCTGCCAGTCATGAGACTTCATCCAATCTCCTCACATTAGTGTGAGAGATAATGCAGTACCGAGAACCGACCCAGCCCTGGTACAGTGAAGGAATCAGAAATGAAGAGTTTTGGTCGTTGCTATATGCAGATGATTTGGTTATTACTGCTAAAAATGAGGAAGACTTGCAAGAGACTTTAGAAAGTTGTGGATTGAGAGTGAATGCGGATAAGACTGAAGCTATGGTAAATAGTAAGGAAGGTAGGGATAGGATAGCTATGCATGAGAATAAAGGCTCAGTTATAAAACAGGTGGAACAATTCAGATACTTTGGATCTACAATAAGTCAAGAAGGAGACTGTGAGGCTGAAGTTGAGAATAGGATAAAAGTAGATTGGGGTAAGTAGAGGAAGTAGCGGGAGTGGTACGTGATAAGGAAATGCCAATCGAGGTCTATAGGACAGTATTATGTATGGATCGGAATCATGGGCTCCTAGACAAAAAGAGGAACCAAAGCTCGAGAGAGCAGAGATGAGAATGCTGAGGTGGATTATGGGAATATCACTGCTTGAAAGATTGGGAAATGGTGAAATGAAAAGGGCAAGCATAGTGAAGATTACAGAGGTGATAACTCTTGAGATTGTGTGGCCACATGAGGAACCTGTTAGCGGGAGAAGATTGAGAGGGAAGCAGAGAATTGAATTTCGAGATAAGGTGAAGGATGATATGGAGAGAACAGATTTAGTGGAAGAGGATGCCTTTGATAGAAGGCATTGGAGAGGGCATATCAGGCAACTGACCCCTCAATGTATTGTAGGTATAACGATGGAAAAGAGGAATACATTTGTTGCTGCTGTAATGGGTGCCTACATCTGCAATGCCTCTTCCTTCTTGAAGCACGCGAAGGAGTTTCATTTCCTCCCCTATAGTAAGCATCTTTCTCTGATGCTTGGGTTCACTGCCATAAACCTTGAAAAGTTCTGAATGGTTACCTGGTATCGTAGATTTTGAAAATAATCTACAATTTTAGCCAAAAATTAATTAAAAAGTACCACACAACACAATTATACAGAGAAATGTCGCATACTTAAACTGGACAGCCTGGGGTATTATTATTATTATTATTGAAGAGACCGTGAAAGATGGAAATGGAAGGTTGTTAAAAGGAGAGGAGGCAAGGAAAAGGTGGGCGGAATATTTTGAAAGTTTTCTGAATGTTGAGGATAATAGGGAGGCAGATATAATTGCTGTTGCGGGTGTTGAGTTGCCGGTGATGGGAGATGAGAATGAGAGAGAGATTACAAGAGAGGAAGTGAGGAGAGCACTAGATGAAACGAGAGTAGGAAAAGCATCTGATATGGATGGTGTGAGAGCTGAGGGGGTGTGACTGTACTTGAATGGTTGGTGAGATTGTTTAATGTGTGTTTTGTGTTGTCAATGGTACCATTAGATTGGATTTGTGTATGTATTGTACCACTATATAAGGGTAAGGGAGATGTGCATGAGTGTTGTAATTCAAGGGGTATTAGTTTGTTGAGTGTAGTTGGAAAAGTGTATGGTAGAGTACTGATTAATAGGATTACAGTAAGGATAAAACAGAGAATGCAAACGTAGAAGTACAGGGTGGTTTTAGGAGAGGTAGGAGTTGTATGAATCAGATTTTTACAGTTAGGTAGATATGCAAGAAATATTTAGCAAAAGGTAAGGAGGTGTATGTTGCGTTTATGGATCTGGAGAAAGCGTATGATAGAGTTGATAAGGAAGCAATGTGGAATGTGATGAGGTTATATGGAGTTGGTGGAAGGATGTTGCAAGCAGTGAAAAGTTTCTGCAAAGGTAGTATAGCATGTGTTAAGATAGAAAATGAAGTGAGCGATTGGTTTCCGGTGAGAGTGGGACTGAGACAGGGATGTGTGATGTCGCCGTGGTTGTTTAACTTGTATGTTGATGGACTGGTGAGAGAGGTTCATGCTCGAGTGCTTGGATGAGGATTAAAACTGGTAGACGAGAATGACCATGAATGAGAGGTAAATCAGTTGTTGTTTGCGGATGATACTGTATTGGTTGCAGACACGCAAGAGAAGCTTGGCCGTTTAGTGACAATTTGGAAGGGTGTGTGAGAGGAGGAAGTTGAGAGTTAATGTGGGTAAGAGTAAGATTATGAGCTGTACGAGAAGGGAAGGTGGTGCGAGGTTGAATGTAATGTTGAACGGAGAGTTACTTGAGGCGGTGGATCAATTCAAGTACTTGGGGTCTGTTATTGCAGCAAATGTTGGAGTGGAAGCAGATGTACGTCAGAGAGTGAATGAAGGATGCAAAGTGTTGGGGGCAGTTAAGGAGTAGTAAATAATAGAGGGTTGGGCATGAATGTAAAGAGAGATCTGTATGAGAAAGTGGTTGTACCAACTGTGATGTATGGATCGGAGTTGTGGGGAATGAAAGTGACGGAGAGACAGAAATAGAATGTTTGAAATGAAGTGTCTAAGGAGTATGGCTGGTGTATCTCGAGTAGATAGGGTTAGGAACGAAGTAGTGAGGGTGAGAACGGGTGTAAGAAATGAGTTAGCAGCTAGAGTGGATATGAATGCGTTGAGGTGGTTTGGCCATGTTGAGAGAATGGAAAGTGGCTGTCTGCTAAAGAAGGTGATGAATGCAAGAGTTGATGGGAGAAGTACAAGATGAAGGCCAAGAATGGGGGGGATGGATGGAGTGAAGAAAGCTCTGGGTGATAGGAGGATAGATGTGAGAGAGGCAAGAGAGCGTGCTAGAAATAGGAATGAATGGCGAGCGATTGTGACGCAGTTCCGGTAGGCCCTGCTGCTTCCTCCGGTGCCTTAGATGACCGCGGAGGTAGCAGCAATAGGGGATTCAGCGTTATGGAGCTTCATCTGTGGTGGATAATGTGAGATGGTGGGCTGTGGCACCCTAGAATTACCAGCCGAACTTGGTTGAGTCTCTTATCAGGCTGGGGGGAACGTAGAGAGGAGAGGTCCCCTTTTTTGTTTCATTTGTTTGATGTCAGCAACCCCCCATAATTGGGGGAAGTGCCTTGGTATATGTATGTATTAGCTAAGCTACAACCGTAGTTGGAAAAGCAGGATGCTATAAGCCCAAGGGCTCCAACAGAGAAAAATAGCTCAGTGCGGAAAGGAAATTAATAAATTAATGAGTAGTACGGGTCTTCAACTTCAAACATTTTTAGATACAAACACAAATCCAACTAAAAATAACAATGATGAGATGAAGAAATAAAACAGTATTATATCATTTAATATAGTAAGCAAAACCTTTATAATAACCTGATATCTATTTCCTATGAAATCTGACTATTTGTTGACTTTTGCAGCTGGAAATCATAGGCATGGGATTCAGGTTAGGTCTACGCTAGGCCAAAATTTAACAAAATTGGACTTACAAACAGCTTCTTGGAACCAATTAAGTTTTGTAAGTTAAGGACCTTTTGTAATGAACAATTTAGATAAAATATTTTAAGAACAGTAATATTAAAACACATCTTTCATATATATAATATAAATAGAGACTGTCAGCTTGGTTAAAAAAAACACACTTGCTGCAAGTTTGAACTAAGTTCGACTGATTCAACTACCCGATTAGGAAGATCATTCCACAACTTGGTCACAGCTGGAATAAAGCTTCTAGACTACTGTGTAGTATCAAACCTCATAATGGAGAAGGCCTGACTATTAGAATGAACTGCATGCCTAGCATTATGAACAGGATGTTACTGTCCAGGAAAATTGAATGTAAAGGATGGTCAGAATTATGTAAAATCTTATACAACATGCATAATGAACTAATTGGAAAATGGTGCTAGCAATTAATATCTTTATCAGGGATAAGAAATTTAATAGATTGTAAGTTTCTGTCCAACAAATCAAGATGAGAATCACCGGCTGAAGACCAGACAGGAGAACAATACTCAAATCAAAGTAGAATGAAAGAATTAAAACCCTTCAGAGTAGATTGATCATCAAAATTTTTAAAAGGCTTTCTCAATAAGCCAATTTTTTGTGCAATTGAAGACACAGACCTAATGCGTTTCCCAAAAGTAAATTTGCTGTCGGGAATCACACCCAAAATTTTAATTCATACAGTGTTAAAGAAACCTTATCAATGCTGAGATCCAGATGTAGAGGAGCAACTGTCCTTGACCTACTTACAATCATACTTTGAATTTTGTTAGGATTCAGCTTGATGCCCCGTAATTTGCACCATGCACTAATTTTAGCTATAGCTCTATTAAGGGATTCAGTCACCCTTGATATACATTTAGGAGATGAAATTGGTGCATAGAGAGCAGTAGCATCTGCAAATGCAACAACCTTGTTTTTGTAAGCTAGTTTGAGCCTGTGGTCAGACAGCCAATCAATCAGAGATCAGGATACTGGCCTGAAAATATTAAAAAGCCATATTTATTCAATTATACAAAGCCACATTTATCCACAGTTATACAACACTAAATATATGACATGTCTAGATGGAAAAATCGGTTGCCATTACTATATTTTACAAGGTTTTGAAAGTTGATCTAAGTAACCTTATCAGTCTCAACAGATTCTTCCATTTTGTATAATGAGTATGAATGAATTTGCTATTACAGTGCATCTATACTTAATGCTTAAATATATTTTTAGTTCTTTTATGAAGTAATTCTGAATTAATTGAAGAGTGAATAATAATGACTTATAAAAGACCAAATACTACACAGCATACTCAGACACCTAACTAAAGAATAAGTGAAACCACACTTTTTTTTTTTTTATAAGATAATTTGTTCTAACACAGAGACACACCTCGAACTACTTTCTTAGGAGGTACCTGGAATCTTCTCTCAACCGACCAGAGTTTTGTGTAGTTTACCCTACTTCCGTTTTCTGTGAGGACTACCCCAGGCGGAAGGTTAGTGCCCCGAGGCTAGTCCCGAGCCAGGTCGCGCGTTAGCTTGGGTCTCGACCCTCAGTAAGTTCTCTAGTCGCGTCGTGATATCATCTCGACGCTCTCCTTGTCTCAGTGCGACCCTTTGTGTCCCCGACTCGTGTGTCCCACGTGGTTCCCGCGTGGCCCGCTATACTTTCCCTTGTGCTCTCGCGTGTCCGCTTGTTTTCCCTTGTTTGTAAAGTGTTCTCTCGCCCTTATTATCCTTTCCCGCTGCGTTCCTGTGTATTGCGGTATTGTGCTAGTGCGATATGGAGCATCATCGCCGTTGTCCTGGGCCTAAGGCTGGAAAATCGTGTGGTGCGTTCTTATCTAAGCCTGAGGTGGACCCGCACTCCCTTTGCTCTTCGTGCAGGGGTAGAGTTTGCTCTCCTTACACGTGTCCGGAGTGTGTGTCGTGGACTGAAGTGCAGTGGGTGAGGTTTGGAACGAAGAAGAAGTAGTCTTCTAAACGCTCGCCCAGGAAGTCCAGCATTTCTTCGCCCGTGACGTCTACAGGAGAGAAGTCTGACAGGGTCCCTTCTTCATCCCCTACCCAGAGTAGGGGACGAGGTAAGCCCGTTGCGGGGAAGAAACCAATGGTTCTTCCCCAGGAGTCGTGTCTTTGGGATTCTGGGGTTGCTGATCCTTTACAGGCAAGTGGGGGGCCTGAAAGTTATATTAGTGAGGGTCCGCAAGACGATGCCCTTGTGCATGGGGGCACGTCTCTTCGGACGACCCTATGTAGAATAAGGATGTCCCTGTATCTTCACCAGCATCGTGGATTTATGTTTCAGGCGCCTCCGCAGCTGAAGGAGTCCCAGGAAAAGAAGATTCGCCGTTAGAAGATCCCCTCGGATGGGGGCCCCCGAGAACTCCCTGTAGGTCACCTTTGAGGGGGTAGGATGGCCTTGGGTCCTGGTTCCAGAATGTTGATCGTCCGATATCTCTCCCAGCCCCTCTGTCGGCGGTTCCCGACGTCTTCCTTCAGCCTTCGACATCCGGAACCCAGAAAATGGTGAAAGCGGACGTTCCCGTCTCGGAGTTGTTACGAGGAGTCGTCAGGGTCCTCGGAGGTAGGCTCATCGTTGTCGTCGGAGGAGACGGCGTGGAGAAGACACCGTCGAAGGAGGGACAGATCCAGGAGACGGCGCTCCCCCTCGGGGTCCCGCTCTAGGTCACGGCATGGGAGGAAGCGGTCAAGGTCCCCGAAGAAGAAAGCCAGGAGGAGTAATTCACAGAAGGAGCAATGGGTCCTCGTTCCCCGCAGTAAGCTCGCGGACTTTACTTCCCTCCCGAGCACTGCGGGTTGGCTTCCCAGAGACAGTCCTCCTAGAAGGGCCTCCACCAGCCATAGAGTTGACCCTCACAAAGACCTAAGGAGCTCTTCGGACAGGCGTAAGACCTCGAAACAGGCTTCTCTACCCGCCCAGCGGAGGGAATCGCCTTTTCGGACGGGCAGCCTTGTCGAGTTAGCTCAGCCGAGCGATATGGAGGGACGGCTTCCTCTGTCGGGCAAACCCACGGAAGCCTTTCCCCCTTTGAAGAAAGGCAAACGGAGGACGGAGGTCCCTGAGCCCTCCGCAATGCCCGTCCTCAGACCACAGCCTGGTACGAAGGCCTCCGTCAGTACGGTTCCTCAACCTCGGACGGAGGTCGCGGACGGCGACACTGAAACCGCGCCAGTGGAGGACTCCGCTTATAGGAGGGTTATTGGTCTGATTCGCCATCACCACAGGATCGAGGAACCACTGCCTGCGGACGAGGATGCCTGGCGGTCTAGCCTTAATAGACTAATGGAGGAACCCGTCCAACAGAAGCCCTCCTTATCCCTACCTGTAGCCAGAGATGTGAGGCTTGGCCGTGCTCCCGTGCTCACATAGACAAGGTTGTGGCACGAAACGCTGAAGGTTCCAAGGTTCAGGGGTCCTCCAAGTTACTCCAGGGGTTGAAGTCCCAAAGTAAGTACTATTGGATGGAAGGAGAGCCACAAGGAGCCAGCAAATTGGAAGACTCCTTGGAAGTCTTAGGTCAGGGAACTTCGGAGGACAGGGCTTCCTCAGCTCCTATCTGTTTTTTTCCATCGGAGGCGACGATGATGGAGGAGATGTCCAAAGATCTCGTCAGCGTCGCCTCTTGGTTAGAGTGGTGGGCCTCAACACTAGTAAGCATCCAGGCTTCCGCCGACTCTGCAGTTCCGTCCAACCAAGCACTGCTGAAGGAACTTATCAGCTCCAGGGGACGGGCCTTGAAGTTCCTAACTTTTCAGTCCCTAGCGTTATCCGCCAATTGGGTTCTGCGACGAAGGGACACGGTCTTAAATAATTTGTCCAGACGTATACCGGACAGGGAGGCGAGGACCTTGAGGAACCTTTCTGTGTGGGGTGACGGACTCTTTCCCCTGAAACAATCAGAAGAAGTGGTGGAGAAACTGTCGAAACGGAAGGAAGTGAACACTCCCAGACCTCATACCATGAGGAGGCCCACTTACAGAAGGCCGCCTCCGGATGGACTGTCGACGTCTCGAACCCCCCCCCCAACCAGGTGAGGAGAGAGGCCCCGGCTTCCCTGTGGTCTCACCTTCACAGCCCTCCCGCAGGGGCGATCCCACAGCCATAGCCTCCTATAGAACAGCCCACTCAGCTTCCAGGAGAGGCCGGTCAGGTCGCTCCTCCAGGAGGTAGGCTGAGAGGCCCCCCTCTCCTGCTCAAGCCTCAGGTAGGGGGATGCCTCAAACGATTTTGGCAAGCATGGAAGAATCACGGAGCGGAACCCTGGACGGTAAGTGTTAAAAGAGTGGTATAGGCTCCCGTTCCTGGCAGATCCTCCACCTTTATCCCAGCAAGTCAGGCGGAGTGTTTAGCCCCCCAGGGACCCCTTGAAGAGGGAGGCCTTACAAGAAGAAGTCTCCACTATGTTAACGAAAGGGGCAATGGAAACGGTGCTACAACCGGGTCTAGGTTTCTACAGCCGCCTCTTCTTGGTGGAGAAAGCGACGGGGGGTTGGAGACCAGTCATAGATCTGTCAGCCCTCAACAAGTTTGTGTGCAAGACCGGCTTCAAGATGGACACCCCGAAGTCGGTCCTGGAGTCCTTGAGGGAAGGAGACTTCATGATTTCCATAGATCTCAAGGACGCCTATTTCCAGATCACCATTCACCCCTCCAGCAGAAAGTACCTTTGGGTGAAGTGGGATACCCAGATTTTGCAATTCAAGACACTTTGCTTCGGCCTGTTGACAGCGCCCCAAATCTTCACGAGAATCTTCACGACTGTCTCCGTATGGACTCACAAACGGGGAATTCATCTGATTCGCTACCTGGACGACTGGTTACTCCTTCCTTCCTCAGAGGCAGTTTTGAAGGAACAAGGCGCGAAGCTAATGCAATTCTGCAAGGTTCTGTGTATCACCATCAACCTAGGGAAGTCGCACCTGTCTTCCTCCACCAGGATGACGTACTTGGGGATGGTTCTAGACTCCCGACTAGTGAGAGTCTTCCCATCGGAAGAAAGGCTGAACAACCTGGACCAGCTCCTCCGTCCCTTCCTATCAGACTAGCCCAGGAGAGCGAAGGATTGGCAGAGATTGATAGGCCATCTAGTTTCTTTGGAGGAGCTGGTTCCCCAAGGGAGGATGAAACTCAGGGCCATCCAATGGTACCTGAAGGGGCTCTGGAACCAAGTAGGGTCGCCCTACAAAATAATTCCTGTTCTTCCAGGGACGAAGCAATCTTTGGAGTGGTGGAGAGACCGAGCAGACACCCTCAAGGGGATGCCCTTCCCGGCGGAGCCCCCGGAGATGCTCCTCTTCACGGACGCCTCCAAGGAAGGATGGGGAACTCACCTTCGCGGGGTGCAAAAGACACAGCATATCAACGTCCTGGAGATGAAGGCCATTCAGAAAGCGTGCCTTCAGTTAGTCGGTCTTCTAACGGGAAACACAGTGGCGTTAATGTGCGACATCGCCACAGTAGTAACCTACATAAAGAAGCAAGGCGGTCTAAAATCGAAGGAGTTGTGCGACCTCACTGAGGTTCTGGATTGGGCCGAGTCGGAACAAGTCGTAATAACAGCAAGATTCATTCCGGGGAAGAGGAATGTCCTAGCCGACGGACTCGGCAGAATGGGCCAGGTGGTAGGGACCGAATGGTCCCCTCATCCAGAGGTAGCAAGTCTCATCATCCAAAAGTGGGGTTCGCCGGTGATGGACCTCTTCGCGACAAGGCTGAACGCACAACTCCCCGTATTCTGTTCTCCTGTCCCAGACCCAAAGGCGGCATTGGAAGACGCCTTTCAACGCAGGTGGGATAATCTCGACGTGTATGCCTTCCCTCCGTTCACACTGATCAGGCAAGTGCTCAACAGAAAGAACGGCTCTCAATCTAAGGATGACTTTGGTAGCCCCTTGGTGGCCGGAGAGGGAATGGTTCGCGGACCTGAGAGACCTGGCGTGCCTTCCCCCGTGGCCTCTGCCAGACAGACCAGATCTCCTAAGGCAACCACACTTCCAAAGGTTCCATGACACTCCACGATCTCTGCGCCTTCACGTGTGGAGGTTATCCAGCGGCTCCTGAGGAAAGTAGGTTTTTCAGCAGGAACAGCTGAAAGAATGTCTCGTTATCTGAGGCACTCATCGGCAGCGGTGTACCGGGCAAAATGGGCCACTTTCACGAAATGGTGTGTTCAGAAAAATCAAGCTCTTAGGAGCCTCGATTCCGGACATTGCGGATTTCCTCGTACATCTCAGGGACGTGGTGTGCATGTCAATTCCAGCCATCAAGGGGGTCCGTGCAGCGTTAGGCCAAGTTTTCCTTTTGAAAGGCATTGAGCTGGGTTCCTCTAGGCACATCTCTATGCTCATCAGGAGCTTTGAGCAAACCTGCCCTCCCCATGCCTCCAGGGTGCCACAATGGGAGGTAGCGAGGGTTCTGAAAATGCTGAGTGAGCCACCCTTTGAACCTTTGAAGGACATAGATAGAAATCTCACGCTCAAGACGGTTTTCTTGTTAGCCTTGGCTTCAGCTAAGAGGGTGGGCGAGATCCATGGCTTGTCCTACGAAGTCTCGCACACAACAGGTTGGCAAGAGGTCTCCAAGTTCGTTCCTATGTTTGTGGCTAAAACACAAAATCCAGCTGTCTTGGATCCGAGATTCGAAGGGTTCACTGTTCCAGCAATTCCTCGGTCAGGTAATCCGGAAGATTTGAAGTTGTGTCCAGTCAGGGCCTTAAGGAAATATCTGGAGAGGACTGCTAGTCTCCGACCTGGCATCAAGAACCTCTTCGTCTCCACGGGCACAGTGAGAAAGCCGATCTCTAAGAATACCCTCTCCTTTTGTCTTCAACAGGTGATCATCAAGGCCTATAGTAGTGCCGGTCTTCCCCTTCCAGGTAGGCCCAGACCACATGACATTAGAGGTATAAGTACCTCTCTTGCCTTTTAGAGAAACATGGCAGTAGCGCAGATCCTCAAGGCAGGCACCTGGTCGAACCCATCTACGTTCACAGCCCACTACCTCAAAGAATGTTCGAGGAAGTCTCTAGACGGGTTCTCTATAGGGACAGTCATCTCCGCGCTCTAAGCGATTTAACGGCCAAAGCCCCAAGTATTATCGCGGTTATCAAGACCAAAAAGACACAGGTTCGTTTTCCCTTTTCCCCTTGTCTTCTCTTTTCTCTTCTTTCCCCGGAGATTTGACCAAGTAGAGACTGAACAAGACATGGATTCACAGTTTCATCACTGGACACAACAACAAGAAATTTTTTAAGGGTGATTACTTAGAGACTAGTGTGAGCTCTTTGTGTAGTTTTCCTACGGTTCGATTTTGTCAATCTTTGGAACCTAGTCTCCCATCTAGGTTCACAGCCGTTCTGCTTAGTTGGGTCTAGGTCAGGTAGACACTCCCACCTCCTAAAGTGTAAGTCTCCTAAGAAAGTAGTTTGAGGTAAGTCTTTATGTTGGAACAAATCACATATTTTTAGTAATTTGTATTTTTCCTAACATACTTACCGAGAACTACTTTCGGGTAATGGCCCTCCCTTCCTTCCCCGAGTGCCTTTCTGACCCTTAGTTAATTTTCAACATCCAAGAACTTACTGAGGGTCGAGACCCAAGCTAACGCGCGACCTGGCTCGGGACTAGCCTCAGGACACGTATCCTTCCGCCTGGGGTAGTCCTCACAGAAAACGGAAGTAGGGTAAACTACACAAAACTCTGGTCGGTTGAGAGGAGATTCCAGGTACCTCCTAAGAAAGTAGTTCTCGGTAAGTATGTTAGGAAAAATACAAATTACTAAAAATTTGTGATTTTAAAATTTTGTTTTATATTGACTTTTTCTCTCTTATTCGACATTATCTGAATGCTTTTCTGTGTTGGATGTAATATAACAACTAATTACAGTACTATGATATTGCCTTGTTTTTTCTCACAAGGCAGAGGGGAATTTTTTTTTTTCCTAGTTAATACCTACCGTATATAGGAGAATAATGGGTTTGGTAGTGTAATGGAGGAGCTTCAATTCACAGCTTTTCATCATATCCAGATGCCTGTTACCTAACTCCTGGTCTTTTATTTCTTTGTAGTCTTGTTTATGTTGCATGTTTCTTTGTCATGACCAGATCTGTTACCTGCTATTTTATGCTATATTAGTTCAATAGTTCTCTTCAAGTTGTTCCTTTTCTTTGTTAGGTACCAGTATGTGTGTCGCACATGGGAGAATGTGCGTAAGTGGAGTCTCTTTGTGGAGTATAGTCGCCTACTGCCGTGAACGATGCTGGTGCTTGTACATGGACATCTGCCTGGCATCATCACCTTAACTATGTGGGTGTTAAGAAGCCACTGGTGACGCCTACCACCACTCGCTGCCCTGCTGTGCTCCCCTAAGGGGGACTGTGGCAATCGGTCGGCCCTGCCTCGCTCTTGCCCCTCCCTCCCCAACACCTCACCTGCTGTGAGCATGGGTCATCATATAAGAGGGGCTTGGTGTGCACGTGGGCATTGTGCCCTGCTGTGGGAGTGGCACTGCGTCATATGTTGTTTGGAGCTGTACCCTTTGGGTTATGACTAGGGGTCGACAGTGATATCTGGCCCTGCTGCTGCGTTGGCTCGCCCAAGGTTGTAAGTCTGTTTTTGTGTGAACATCACCTGTTACAGTTTTGCATTGATACAATTTATGCTGAAATTTAAAACCTTTTTGAAAGTACAGTAAGATACTTTGGAAATTTCTAAACTTTTCAAGTTTAGAGTTTACATGGAAGATTTGACCTTGTCCAGCATGAGCTATCTTGCTAATGGAATGCATGTTGTCAAGTACTGTGAGTGCTGTAAAATCCAAGGCTGAAGAGAGTTAAAATGTGATGCATGATGGTAATGGGTGAGGATCACAGAGGAAACAGTACTGTTGCTCTATATCCCTGACCCTCCTGACATAGGGTCATTGGTTCTGAGGACAGAAGGAAAATCAACATGTATTAGTAAACTCAACATGTCAGAATTGAATAAACAGGTTTCTAGGAACTTGATTCATTGAAATTAAAGTACAGTATCAAAATTACTGTAGTTTTCAGCAATGCAGTTTTCTTAATGAATGCTTTATATAGGCCCCGTTATCAACACAACCTATTTAACATGCCAAGTTTTTATCCATTTTAAGGGGAAACCTGAATTCTTAGTTATTATTTGGCAAGTTAATAATACTATAATCATTTAGGCACATCAAGATTCAACATTTTTAGCCCCTTCCACACTTGTGGGTTAGATACCAAGTAATAATTAGGAATTCAGAATTTTTTTTTTTTATTTTTTTTTTTTTTTTTTTTTAGAATATCAGGAATGAATACTAACGTTATATTAGCTGCTGCTGATGATGGATAGGAATGAAGGAAAAAGTAGTTCACATTTTGTCTAGGAAGCAAACATCGTTTAGATTTTATGACTTACAAGTACTATCAAAGAGAGTAAAATTGTTATTGATTTGTGACCTATGACTACAGTACAATACTATTGACTTTAATGTTTATTTATCATGTTATGGCACTCCCACTCCCTTATTTGGTCACATTAATTATAGAAGGGGTCTTTACTGAGCCCAGTAATCTTTTGTTTTATGTGTTGTGTCATTTTCATTGAACTGAATAATGCTTTACCAAATTTGATTGTGCCAGCTCATGTTCAATCATAGTTAAGTTATACAAGGAAAGGTAGGATACAGATTCAGTGTATGTGCAGTGTTTAGTTGGTTTATTCCTTATTTCTGACATATTGATGAAATAGAACACACAGTATGTATTTCTTGAATATCTGCTAACATTTAATTATGCAGTACCTTTTAAGGGTCATATTGATTTTTGTAACTCATTTTTTGTCTCGCTTCTGTAACAAGCAGGTACGGGGCTTCCCATGTAGAACTGTAAGTATCAATGCAAAATTTCTTTTTTGAAGGGTTTTTGCAGTTTCCCAATAATAGTTAAGTGAACCATGATTCTAATAGAACTCAAATGAGTATTTAATATCCCTAGAATCAATATTTCAACAAGAAATATTCAATGTAATAATACCCTTATCATATCCTGATAATTGTAGGTATGATGCATTAATGGTTAATTTCCACATTGAAAAGTGATGGGGTCAAATGGCCTTGTGTTCTGTGAAACCAATGCTTCTTTTATTGGTTTATAAAGGTAAAATTTGGTGTATGTTTTTCAGAGGATCCAGCTTTCACAAATATTCCCATTTTATGCTCATGGGGAAGAGTATATTGACACTAGGCCTGAAGCATTTAGAATTCATTATGAAAAGTTACATTACAGACGGATAAGGCAATCTATTTTAAACTATTTTATTTTAAGTTTTTTTTTCCAATGTTAGTTGCAAGGTAAGAAAAGTACTGATTTTTGAAAAATTTGGTCAGATATTTTGATGTCAGGGCTAGTGTGTGAAATGTATTACATACATTTAGAAATTAGAATTTATAATTGGTTTCAAGACAGTTTTATTGAGGATTTGGCACCCTGGTTGGTTTTGTTAATAAACTGTAAAAGAATTCCCTTTTTTGTCATATTTAAGATAAATTTGGTACTACTGTATGTACCATACCATTTAAAACAGGAAGTTGGTATTTGTTAAAAATTTAGGGGAAGGAAGCAGAACAACAAAATATTTTAAGTTTTAGGACTGAATGAATGAATATGTATGCTTTTGCCTAAATAGATGAGAAAGCACAGTTATGCAATACTTACAAAATTTGCACATTGTGAGGATGTTTTTGTGCTTCAAACATTTTAAGTAAGCTGTAAATTCTATAGACTGCAGTATTGCTATTTTCTCATCAGAGTCTTCAATGTTCTGAACAAGGAATATTATCTAGACAACCTATGAAAGGAGGAGACCTCAGAGGGAACTGAGAATGTCATGTTTCTTGCCCTATCATGGCGAATGATGAAAATGTCAACATTATTCTCCGATTTTTTTTTTATTGGAAATTCATATATAGGGATTGATGATTTTCAATTTGGCAGTCTCACATCATTGACAGTTTTAGGAAAAGTATTATCTATCGAGTCATAGCTTTTTCAGATTTTATTGGTAGTCAGAGTTTGAATGAGTAGAATTTCATGATTAGAATAAAAAAAACTAGTACAGCACATTTCTCTCTCTCTTTCTCTCTCTCTCAGGTTTAAAAAGAAGAAATTTTGCCTACGGTATATTAGTGCTATTACTGTAATAATAATTTTATTTTATTTTTCATATGAATGTCCATGGAACGTAGTTACTATCCAGTCATATTGTATGAAATACCGTAGGGATTTGATAAGTAGAGTTTTGTTTTTTATAACATTTAAGGCTGTGGATCTAATTTTATCATCATGGAATAGATATTACTAAGGAAAATTATTAAATTTAATCCTTTTTTGTTGAAGAAATTTTTATGTTTTAGTAGACAATAGTTGAAAGATTTTTTAAATATTGCTTATATATTTTTAGTAAACAATAGTTGGAATTTCTCTCTCTCTCTCTCTCTCTCTCTCTCTCTCTCTCTCTCTCTCTCTCTCTCTCTCTCTCTCTCTCTCTCTCTCTCATATATATATATATATATATATATATATATACACATACATACATACATACATACATACATACATTCACACACAGTGAATTATTTCAAAAGATTTTTCATGATTGCTATGAGTCTCATGGAAATCAATGATTGAAAAGATATTTGCTTCTAAAGAAAGAATGCTTGATCAGAGGTATGACCTGATATGAGTCATTAATGATGATAGATAGATTGAGAACTTGGTTTTTTATTTTGAGCCTATATGGAATTATGTGTAGGAATCCCTTTCCATATAGCATTTTTGTTTGAACATGTATACTATGGGTTGAATATGCTGTAACATTAGATGAATACCACAAGTCCGGAAGAAATTGATGAAGAATATTTGATTTAAATCTTTCATCCAAAATAATGGACACACGAAAGGCATTTTGTCATGGAGCATAAAGAGTAAGGCATGTCGTCTTAGTAAGGATTACATTTAAAAGTAAATTTGTTTTGAAGCCCTTTGTTATGAACATATTGTGTTTTTTTAAGGTACACGACACGGCCCCATTAAACAATCTTATATTGGTTTATTTCAAACTTCTATTACTTTCATGTTTCTCAATTAATTTTTTTCATTTAAAATGCTTTTTTAAAGAAAGTTCCATGGTCTAAAATTTCTAAATAGACAATTCTCTTACCATTTGTACCCTTTTTATTCAATTTTATTATGTTATTTTATCAATGTGTAGGAGCCTCTTTCGAAGGTTACATTTTTTCATATGGAAGTTTTTTATTTTTTTTTAAAGTGAAAGTTCAGATTATATCCTCTAAAATTCCCAATATTTTGACGTTTGAATGAGAAAAATCGATCGGTATTCAAAAAAAAGTTGTAGCAATTTTTCTCTGAAAATTTCATGTATTTAGAAAACAAGCTTCAAAGATTATTTTTTGTAGAGATTGCTTGAATGACTTTAGTATGCACAAGTATGGGCTTATATGTAATTTTCCTCACCACCAGGGAGCATAAAGATATAATCATCATATTTCAAGGTTGTTACTAAGCAGAAAAATATATGCTCAATGTGTTAAATGAGGAAGACATGACTAGTATAATATATAAAGTCTTTGTATTTGATGGCCATATTTTACTCTATAGTCATACTTAGTTATTTCCTCAACACACTGTGCGTTTTGCAGCGTAACCACAATATAAGAATGTAAATATATGAACAAGCAGACAAGGAATATGAAAAATATAACTTAGGAAAGCGTGGAGCAAACTTTTATTTACGAGACTATCGAGAAACACAAAAAGGTGATAGCCATGTATGAGGGATTAAAGAGAATTATTAATGGTACAGTAAACTAATATAGATATCTTTTACTCAAATTTTTCAAGAAAAAGTAAATAAATAAGTACTATGGTTGGAAGGGGGTTGCGTAAGGGACTGGATGTGCTTGTGTAAATATAAGACAAAGACGTTTTAGCGATGGAAAAGATTTTTCATTAAAATCCTATTTGAAAAATGAAATATAGAGGTTTTCCTACCCTAAAAAGCAATAATCTGAATTGCCAAAATTCCAAGCAAAGATTGAAGAATCTAAATTTTTTTTTTTTTTGGAAGGCTTATTATCACAGAACTAATTGTTCAATGAACATGAACAAAAATTAATGATCATAGCTCTTTCTCACGTCTTTTAAATATTGGCGTAGCAATCTTAAGCATACTGTATCATTTCATTTTTAGGTGGACTCAAATTTGGTATTTCTGGATAACTACCCTACATTACTTATTCCTTGTTTGTTACAACCTATTTCTAATTTCATAATTAACTACACTATTTCTAAGGAATTTATAATTTTTTTTTTCGTTTTTTTTTTCTTAGGTCAACTGGTCTTATCAATTAATGTAAAGTTGAGCGAGTACAGTATAAACGTTTGTATCTAAGAGAAAATGTTGAAGCTTCCTTTAGCTCAAAAACCTTAATTTCATAAGTTTTCCTGCACATGTAAATGTCCATTTGTGAGGTATTTAATTTGGTTTTGTTTAGATAGGTGTTTTCTGCAAAGTGAAATTTTAATTATGTGTCATGTCATGAATAGTTTATGCCTAGTGAAGAACAGATAGTCTAATATGATAAGATGGCAATGGAGGCTGTGTGTTAAATTTAGATTTTCTAGTGGCTTTAATGGAAGATTCTTCTATGGCCAATTCATGATGTCTATTTACATATCTAATTAAGCACATTTTCATAACTTAGCAACAAGGAAGTATTGAAAACAAATGGAAATTTTTGGTGAAAAATCTACTTTTAGATCTTGAAGCAGATTCAGAGTAGGAATTCTCTTTAGCACAAGCAACAACAACTTTATGTAGGCATAAGTGACAGGTCTGAAATTAAATGTGGTTTGTTTTGGTTGATGATTGAGAACTTTGAAACACCTATCAAACTTTATCAGTTTTTTCTTATGGCATTTTTGGCACATATTGGAAATTTTACTTGAAGTCAGTCATACTTTTTAATGTTTCAAATACCTCTGCAATGTTATTAAAGTTTTTATGGTCACAAAATTCTAAGTGGAGTTAAAGGTTTAACCTGAAATTGAATAAGTTAAGAATATATTCTAAACAAGGGTTCTTTGTGCACCAAGCAGTAAGTTGAAGACATTAATTGCATTCAAGATGTAGGAAGCTTTAATTTACTGTACTATGTAATGGGTAATGTAACAGTGTATTTTACTTGGTTATATGAGGAAGCTGTAATAGGCACAGGCATTGCTATAAAGGTTTAGTTTTAAATGGTAAAATTACATAAGGTTATAGTTAGCCTGAAGTTGCAGTTAACATTGTATATGACATCGACATGTTTTGAGTTTACAGTGTCGACATGTGTAAACTTGTATCCCCCGTAATAAATTGCTAGTCTGGTTTCCATTTTATGTGATGTCAGACAGTAAGATGAGCGTGTGAAATGCTAGGATGCAACTCTTCATGATTGCATGAATTGTAATAGAGTTGCAGGTGGAAGGTTGCTTCATGGAAGTCTGTGTGGATGTAACTGGGCTTGTGTTTGTGTGCGTGTGTGTGTGTAAGTGAAGGTGCTGGGTGTTTGTATATGTACTACTATTATAACTGGTGAAGGTTTGTGAAGCTCTGAGAATAAATGGTTATTGATGAATTTTATTATTTTTAATTAGTATAATAATGTCAATAAATGTGTCACTCCTGGAATGTATTTTTATTTCTTTTATTTTTAAAGATATCAAGTGAAAAATGCCTGTTAATGAAGTGCGGAATTATTGAAAAGCTGAATTTTATATTGTTGGGCTCTTTCACAATAGAAAGAATTTTTTTTTCTTAGTATTACTTTATCATATCTCTCATCCATAGCAAAGGTAATTGAAGCTAATATTTTCAATTACAGGGTTGAAGTAACGTTTTTTCAGTTTTAGATATTGCCCTATTGCAATTATTTTGATCTAAAATAAAGTTTGTGGAGATAAGTGGTATGTAGTAGATTGGAACTTAATTCAAAAATTGTAATATAAAGAGAGATGTTTCTTATTTTTTAGCAAATTAGTTTTTGAAGAGAACACACATGGCAAAAGGAGAAGAGAACTTACAACATATGGAAATTTTACCCCTTGGCCAGTTATTGCTGTTGGTGCTCTGTAGACATCATTTCATGGGCTTTGCAGCTTTCCTTATTTTGTATCCTTGTACTTTACCTCTGTTCCTCTTCCCATCCTTGTTACTTCAACCACTTGGTTTTTCCCCAGTTGCATTTGATCTCAGGCTCCTGTGCTGGGATATAAGCCTAAATTCACAAGTCTAGAGGGAAATTTGTATTTGTACAAGATGGAAGAAAGTTGTAGTGTTCATATGTGATATCGAAAGAAAACTGAAATTTTCATGGAAGTAGCAATTGCAGATTTAATTTACATTTTAGTCTAGCAGTCTTGATTGAAAGCTGATTAAATAAAAAGTTTATTGAAGTAATGGAGAAAGTTTTTAATCCTGGCGGGTAAAACAACTTTCAAGGACCCATTTTTACCTACAAACACCTTAAGTTCTTTAATAAATGTTAGATGGTTTCAGTTAATGAATGTGTTGAAAACCAAATTCAATTGTTGGTCTATGGCATTTTTCAAAAAAAAATAGCCAAAAAAGAAAAATAGTAGTTACACTCCTTCAACCCTTGGATATCTAATGAGTAATCCGAAAAAATGCATGTCAATGTTTCATCGTTAAACAGTTTTCCATATGCTTATGATTGTAGATTTTTTCCTACACAAATACAAACCATCATCCTTTACATAGAAAAATGATAACACCAAAGCTGGGAATACTGCAATTAAAACTTTTAACTTATAACGAAAAGTAAACAACCCCCTGTCTGTAGCTGGTTCAATTAGATATCAGCCGTCAGTGAGAGTAGGCTTTCTTGCTGGCTCGACTTTCAGCATGTTTAATTTTGTTATTAATAAACATTACCTTTGGATAATTTAGCCGTGAATCCCAATAACCCACCCAAATATTTACTACATTGATGCCTCTTATTCTGTCGTGCCATTGGTAATGCTAACAACTGAGCCACGACCTCAACTTCTCTAATCAGTTGCTTCTTAGCATCGATCAAATAGTAACTTTGCTTCCTTTTGAATTTCTGTAACTTTTTTTTTTTTTTTTTTTTGCCCATGGCTTCTTCCTGTATTTATGTGTTTTGGGTAACTTTTATACTGATTCTTGTGTTAATGGCGCTTTCTTTAATCTTGTTTGATTGCCGTTACTTTGATAGTCCTTTGTTGTGCAACCCATCAAATTTGGAGTTCTCAAGAATTACTCTTGCATCT
>NC_090725.1:203453976-203511476 GCF_036898095.1 Palaemon carinicauda | reverse complement strand
GACCAACCTGATGTGGGCTGATCTGTGAGGGGATAGTTTCTTCAGCATCAAGAGGACTGCCATGGCCTCCAGAATATTGATGTGAAAGGTCTTGAACAGGGATGACCAGGTCCCTTGGGCTTTCCTTTGATGGGAGTGACCTCCCCATCCTTCCGTCGAGGCATCCGTGTGGATGGTCACCGATGTGGGAGGTGGTTGTAAGGGAACGGTCATTGTTAGGCTCTTGACCTTCGACCATGGCTTGAGAAGTGATCGCAGTAAGGTTGGTACCGGTCTCTGTAGATCTCTTCGAGCGTTTGATGCGTATCTTCTCCAGACTCCTGACGCATCTTTCAGCTGTGCTCTTAGCACTGGGTCTGTTACTGCTGCAAACTGGAGAGAGCCCAGTACTCTTTCCTGTTGGTGTCTCGAGATCCTGTCGGATTTCAGTAGTCTCTTAACAGAACCCGCGATCTCTCTTCTCTTTTTTGGTGGAATGGAGAGGTGGTGTGACTTCAAGTTCCAATGGATTCCCAGCCATTGAAACTCCTGAGCTGGAGAGAGGCGAGACTTCTTGTAGTTGATCTTGAATCCCAGATGTTCCAGGAACTGGATCACTTTATTGGATGCTTGCAGACAAGCAGTCTTGGATGCTGCCCACACCAGCCAGTGTCCAGGTATGCTGCTACCTTCTAGGCGTAGTTGTTGTACGCCTGCGTCCGCAAGTTTCGTGAAGATCCTTTGGGCTATGTTTAGTCCGAAGGGCATGGCTCTGAAGACATACTTTGTCTTCTGTAACTTGAATCTCATGTAGGAGGAGAGAGGCGGCTGACTGGAAGGTGCCAGTAAGCATCTGCCAGGTCTATTGAGTCTGTGTACGCCTCTTTCGGTAACAGGGTCCTGATGTGTTGAAGGATTAACATCCTGAACTTGTTGTTCTCGATGAATTTGTTGAGTGGCAACAAGTCTGGAATGACACTGAGTTTGTCCGAGTCTTTCTTGGGGACACAGAACAGCCTTCCCTGAAATTTGATGGACTTTGCTTTCCTTATAACCTTCCTGTTCAAGAGTTCTAAAGTATATTCTTCCAGTAAGGGGGTGGAGTGATGGAAGAACCGAGGAAATGAAGGTGGAGATCTGTTCCATTTCCATCCTAGTCCATTCTTGATTAGGCTGTGGGCCCAGGGATCGAAGGTCTAACGATCCCGAAAGAGTTGGAGTCTCCTTCCTACCTGGAGCCTCTCATTGCTTAGATGGTCCTGAGGGCTTGCCACCCTGACCGCGTCCTCCCCTGCCTCGTGAGGAGTTTCTTGAGGAGCCCCGTTGAGATCCTCTTCCTTTCAGGCGAAAAATAGTGGTGTGCCTCTCAAACCCTAGGTTGAAGGCTGGTGACTGGGCTACCAGCTGTTGAGGCACCATTTGGAAAGTGGTCTGAGGTTGAGCGACCATTTGGAGCATCGCGGTCATGGTGACCGTGGAATGTTGCTGAGCAGGCCAAGAAGGTAGTTGTGGCTTCTTTGTCTTCCTCTTGGGTTGGGGACCAGCATCCGGGGAAGACTTCCTCTTTGAGGAAATGCCCCACTTTTGGAGAAGGTTCCTATTCTCCGTGGCGGCTTTCTCTACTACCTCTTGGACCACTTCCTTTTGGAAGAGGTCCTTACCCCAGATACAGGAAGAAATCAGCTTCTTGGGTTCGTTTTTCACCGTTGCACTGGCAAACACGAACTCCCTACAGGCCCTCCTGGCATTCACGAAGGCGTACAGGTCCTTGACGAGGGTGTCCATGTACATCTTGGCCAGGACCGTGTACATAACTGGGGTGCTGGCATTGCCTGCACACATCTCCATGCAGTTCTGGAGGGAAAGGGAGGTGGCTAGCCTCTCATTTGTCTCTTGCTCCCTTCGCAAGAGAAAGTGTGATAGCTTCGGCAGGTTCTCGCTGAACTGCTGTCCTGCGATATCTGCGTCAAGCTTCGCTACTGAAAAGGTTAGGTGGACCTCCTTCCATTCCTTCTCATTTGTGGGCAAGGCCAGAGACAAAGGCCTACACTCCTCTAGTGTAGGGCATGGTTTGCCTGCCTCAGCGGCCTTATGGACATTCAGAAAAGCCTTCGACGTGAAGGGGATGGCTCTCGAAGAAGGAGCAAGAAAGGTAGGGTGTTTCTTGCTCAGTGCAAAAACTCGCGAGTTAGTGTATCCTGCCTTCTTCAGGCTACTCGTCAAGAGAGCCTGTGCCTTGTCGTGGTCGAATACCATGACCTACTTTAGTTCCGTCTCTTCTCTCGACGCTGGCTCACTCTTCAGCTGGAAGAAGCACTCCGGGTAAGCGTTAAAGTTAGGCCAAAACTCAATGTCGTCCAGGTGAACGGCTTCCAACTTCTCCGAGATGTAGAGTTTGCCGTTAGTGATTGGCATAAACTCCGCATACTTCCAGGGATTGGTCTCGGAGCAGGGTGGCAGGTCCTTCACTCTGGGTCGCATGTAAGTCCCTCGGGAGGTGACGATCCAAGTCACTTCATGGAACTCTCTCGCCATCTTGTCTTTCAAAGCTATGTTCTCCTTACGTAGATTTTCCATTAGAGTGATAATGTGGGCCAAAACTGCATGACCCATTACGTCTAATGGAGAGGTAGGAGCCAAAGACGTAGACAGTGTCGGCTCTACTGCTGGCACAGGCAGAAGGGGCTCCTCCGCTTCTGTCGAGTCGTAGTCCTCATCTCCTCCGGGTGGTAGAGTAGACTCTTCTTCAGGATCGGCTGCCAGCGGGAGACCCCTATACTGTAGAGTGTTCTTCAGTCCTCTCTTGGACTACCATCCACATACCAGTGGCCGACAGAGACCGGCAATGGTTTGTGTTTGGGTGGAAGCCTGAATGATACATTCTCCCCTTCCATTTGAACCCTCATTCTGGAGGAAGGCAGTAAGACTGAGTACTTACACCCTTATTTACTGTCAATATATATTTAATAAGATACCCTTCACTCCTTGCTTTCTCTCTCTCTATCGGCTAGTGCCGCCTGGTACTAACCTAGCCGGCAGGTGCTGGCCACTACCCCACCCGGCAAAGCGCCAGCTGGACCGGTGCGCCGACACTAGCCCGGCTGGACTAACCTTGTCGCCAGATGCCGGCCAGGTTGATGCTGCCGGCCACTACCCCAGCCGACAAGGCGCCGGCTGGACTGTGCCGCCAGGTGCTAGCCTAGCCGGCAACATGCCGACTAAAACTACAGTATATGATTATACAGTAGCCAGTATATTTGCAGTATAGATCATACTGTAGACAGAAAACTATAGTATATATTATACAGTAGTTATTTTCCAACATACTCTGTGTATCCATGCAGTCTATTGTTGAGACCAATTATATATTGAAAGAAAAGATTTATTTCCACATACTGATAGATGATCAGTTACAATTTACCCTCATTATTAATACCTTTGGAAAGTCAGTCTTAAGTTACACTTGTCTATACTTACAGGTTAGAATTCTTCCATTGGGTTTCCTGAATAGGAAAACTCTAGGTTTTAATTTTGGGGGAGGTCGCAGCAATTGACTGGACGAGAAACACAAGTATGTGTCTTTCCTAATTCTTTTCTAGCTTATCTATCTTAAGCTATATTCAATAAATATGCAAAAATATTAATAATAATATTTATATAGTTTATCAGGTGAGATGAACTACCGCATACTCATTTAGTTTTCCTCTCTTTACAGGAGGACCATCCCAAGTGCCAGAGAGTCTTTTGCAACGTGAGGAGCAAGGACTTCTGTGGCCATGTAGATTGCAGGGCTCACTCTCTCTTCTCCATCTCCAATGGACCTCTAAATTACTGGGACCCCCAGGACTGCAATGTGTGCAAGGCCTTGGTTACTGAGGCTTTTGATGACCCCAAGACAGCGGAGTCAAGGGATGCAGCACGGAGTAAGCTGCGCAGATGAGTTCGTGGCTTTCAGAAGAATGCCACGGGGCCTTACCTTTCGAATGAACGGATACGTGCCTGTCTGTTCCCTATGGCGTCTGTGGATGCTATTATACCCCAGCCTCAACCTGAGATCCCTTGCATCCAAATTTCCGTAGATACGGACGTCTCTGACGCGATGAAGGACATCCACCTAGATGAGAGGGAGGATGTCGGAGGTGTCCGAGGACACCGAAAAAGACCTTCTAGCGGAAGGTCTATAAGAGGAGTCTACCCTGGCTCCCGAGACTGAAGAGGACGACGTCGAATCAGAGTCCGTTTCGTCGGTTCCGGCCCCAGAACCAGTACCCTCTACGTCTTCTGCTCCTCCATCGGATGACATGGGTAAAGCTTTGGCTAGTCTCATGTCTATGATGGAAAGTCTTCGTAAGCAGAACGAAGAAAGGGACACTGAATTGAGGAGAAGGATGGACCATCTCGCCTCGTCCCGTTGGTCTCAGAGGAGACTCAAAATGAAAGATCCTCCTCCTTGCTCTGACGTGAACCCTTGGAGGCATGCGGAACATATGCCTATCACAACGGGAAGATTTTCATTTCAGAGAAGCTGGGGGCTGTCCTCATGGAGGATGTTGACTTTTGGCCCAGCTTTAAGTCTTACCCAGACTGCTTTGTCTACTTGAAGGCAGAACCTGTGTCCAAGGAGGAGACAGAACCTAAAGAGGTCATAGTGCTTGACCATGAAAAAGCTCAGGGTCTGTTGGCAAGTAGCCTGAAAGGAAAGGGCTTCACTAATTCGAAAGTGCCAGCCTTTAGCAAGACACACCCTTCTTTTCTTGCTCCAGCTAAACTAGCCTTTCCCTTTATGGCAAAAGGGTTTAAGGCAGTCATGAAGGCAGTGGATGCAGGCAAGCCTTGCCCTACACTCGAGGAGTGTAGACCCTTGTCCCTAGCCCTGCCTACGGACGGGGACGACTGAAAGAAAATCCACCTTACCTTCTCAGTTGGGAAGTTGGAGGCGGATATTGCTGGACGCCAGTTCAGTGAAAACTTCCCTAAGTTGTCTGATTATCTCTTGCGAAGGAAGCAAGAGACAAAGGAGAGACTTGCCGCATCCCTGTCCCTCCAGATTACCTTGGAGGCAATGGCGAGCGACAACAGATCCCCAGATATGTATATGGTCGTCGCCAAATCACATTTGGCATCACTGATCAAAGACCTATATGGCTTTGTGAAAGCCAGACGGGCATGTAGGGAGGTCGTGCTTGCTTCGGTTGCAGTGAAACACGAACCCAGGAAGCTGATAGCCTCCAATATCTGGGGTTAAGACCTCTTCCCGAGTGAAGTGGTCAAGGATGTAGTGGACAAGGCTGCCACGGAGAATAGGAATCTTCTCCAGAAGTGGGGCATGTCGGCAAAGAGGAATTCTTCCCCGGATGAGGGTCCTCAACCAAAGAGGAAGACGAAGAGACCTAGGTTGCCCTCTCACCCTGTCAGACAACAGCAGCAGCAACAACTTCCCGCAGTTCCTATGACCGCGGTGCCCCAGATGGTGGCACAACCCCAGCCAACTTACCAGATGGTACCTCAGCAGCAGCAGCATTTCATCCTGCGTATGAGAGGCAGACCACTACCTTTCGTCCGAAAGGTAGAGGGTCGAAAAGGGGCTCCTCTAGATACCCCCCAAGGGGAAGAGGGGGTAAGGGAGGACGCGGTCAAGGAGGCAAGTCCTCTGGACAGTCGAAGCAATTAGATGCTTTTTGTAGGAGGAAGAATCCAAAGATTTCAGGATCGCTGGACCTTCGATCCTTGGGCCCACAGCCTAATCAAGAACGGACTAGGTTGGAGCTGGAGGACAGCTCCACCATCATTTCCTCAATTCTTCCAACACTCCGCCCCTGTCCTGGAAGAATACACCCGAGAACTCTTGAAAAAACGGGTGATAAGGAGAGCAAAGTCCATCAAATACCAAGGAAGGCTGTTTTGTGTTCCCAAGAAGGACTCAGACAAACTCAGAGTCATTCTGGACTGATCGCAACTCAACAAGTTCATAGAAAACAACAAGTTCAGGATGTTAACCCTTCAACACATAAGGACCCTGTTGCCCAAGAAGGCATACACAGTCTCCATAGACATGGCAGATGTCTATTGGCATATTCCAATCAATCGCCCACTCTCCTCTTACCTAGGATTCAGGCTACAGAAGAAGAAATACGTCTTCAGAGCCATGCCCTTTGGAATAAACATAGCCCCAAGGATTTTTACAAAGCTTGTAGATGCAGTCGTTCAACAACTACGCCTAGAAGGTGTCCAGGTAGTAGCCTACCTGGACGACTGGCTGGTGTGGGCAGCATCCGAGACGGAGTGCATGCAAGCATCCAAGATAGTGATCCAATTTCTGGAACATCTGGGATTCAAGATCAACGTCAAGAAGTCTCGATTATCTCCAGCTCAGGAGTTTCAATGGCTAGGAATTCATTGGAACTTAAAGTCACACCGTCTCTCCAGTCCCCCAGGGAAGAGGAGAGAGATAGCGGGATCTGTCAAGAGACTACTGAAATCCGACAGGATATCAAGACGCCAACAGGAGAGAGTACTGGGTTCTCTTCAGTTTGCGTCAGTGACAGACCCGGGGCTAAGAGCACAACTAAAAGATGCATCAGGAGTCTGGAGAAGATACGCATCAAACGCTTGAAGAGATCTAAGAAGACCGATACCGACTCGACTACGATCACTTCTCAAGCCATGGTCGAAGGCCAAGAACCTGAAGAGGTCTGTGCCCTTGCAACCACCTCTACCTTCTCTCATCATCCATACGGACGCATCAAAGGAAGGTTGGGGAGAACACTCTCTCCAACGGAAAGTCCAAGGGACTTGGTCTTCCCTATTCAAGACCTTCCACATCAACATTTTGGAAGCCATGGCAGTCTTTCTTACGCTGAATAAACTGTCCCCTCGACATTCAGTCCACATAAGACTGATCTTAGACTGCGAGGTGATAGCGAGATGTTTGAATCGTCAAGGTTCGAGATCACCCCAAATCAATCAAGTGATGTTGGCCATCTTCCACCTAGCGGAAAAGAAGAGATGGCATTTTTTAGCAGTTCACCTTCAAGGGTTCCGCAATGTGACAGCGGACGCTCTATCCAGGCTCACGCCGATAGAGTCAGAATGATCCCTAGACGCAGGATCATTCTCTTTCATCTTACATCAAGTCCCAGAACTGCAGATCGACCTCTTCGCGACAAGCGACAACAAGAAACTACCTTGTTACTCTGCCCCATATGAGGACCCTCTAGCAGAAGTGGTAGACGCCAGGTCCCTCGAATGGAACAAATGGAACTGGATTTACCTGCTCCCTCCAACCAACCTCTTAATGAAGGTCCTCAACAAGCTGAGATCCTTTCAGGGAATGGCAGCTCTAGTGGCTCCCAAGTGGCCAAAGAGCAACTGGTTCCCTCTGGTATTGGAACTGAAGCTGAGGCTGGTCCCTCTGCTGGACCCATTACTGACTCAAGTACAGAAGTCGACTGTCTTCGCTTCATCACAGAAAACCCAATACCTTCATCTCATGATTTTCTCTCCTTAGCAGTAAAGAAAAGGTTTGGGATCTCGAGAGACAGTATAGACTTCTTAGAAGAATATAAGTCTAAGTCTACTAGAGGACAATGTGAGTCATCTTGGAAGAAGTGGGTTGCTTTCGTCAAGGCAAAATGATCAAAAGAAATCTCAACAGATTTCTGTTTATCCTTCTTTATCCACCTTCATAAACAAGGTTTAGCAGCCAATACAATAACAACGTGTAAATCAGCCTTGACTAGACCTCTGCTATACGCCTTCCAAGTAGACTTGTCAAACGAAATCTTTAACAAGATCCCTAAGGCTTGCGCTAGGCTTAGGCCTGCAGCCCCTCAGAAACCCATTTCATGGTCCCTGGATAAGGTCCTACATTTTGCTTCAACAGTGAACAATGAGGATTGCTCTCTGAAAGACTTAACCCAGAAAGTTATATTCCTGTTTGCTCTAGCCTCAGGGGCCAGAGTTAGTGAAATAGTGGCCCTTTCCAGAGATGAGGGCCATATTCAGTTCACAGAAGTGGGAGAACTGAATCTCTTTCCTGACCCAGCATTTCTCGTCAAGAACGAGCTACCTACCAAAAGGTGGGGTCCCTGGAGAATCTTCCCTCTGAAGGAAGATGTCTCGCTGTGTCCAGTAGAGTGTCTAAAGGTCTATCTTCGTAGAACTTCAGACTTCAGGGGAGGACAGCTCTTTAAAGGAGAAACTTCGGGGTCAAATCTATCCCTAAGACAACTAAGGGCGAAGATCACCTATTTCATTCACAGAGCGGATCCTGACAGTACACCTGCAGGTCATGATCCGAGAAAAATTGCTTCGTCATTAAACGTTTTCCAATACATGGACTTTGAGCGGCTTCGCTCATACACTGGATGGAAGTCATCCGAAGTCTTCTTTAAACACTACGCGAAGCAAGTGCAAGAGTTGAAATGATTTGTGGTGGCGGCAGGTAGTGTCCTAAAACCTGTTGTCTAGTGCTGCGATGAACAGTGAATTGATTGGGACTGTCAAAGTATGGGTGACGGTGTTGACATTTCACAGTGCAATACTTTAAGATAAGTGTCACCAAGATGGCACTATGGACTGTTCTAGTTTTTAAAGGTAAAGAAAAATAGAGACAACACTTGTGCCGTGTGTTCTTATACAGTGTGAAGAGACAATCAAAATCACAGAAATGCATATTAGAAAATTAATAAATTTTCAGTTTTTGTGGCCCTAACAAAATGTTTCCCTTTCAGGTGAAATAAACATTTTCTGGTCTTGATTGTAATACATGTTTCTTATTGCATTTATTAACATTGTTATCATTATGTTATGTATGTTGATTTGCTGGTTATTTATTACCAATAAATACTTGATATGTATTTGCGTCTTATTTCGCCCCAAAATTCATCTCAATAAAGATATGCTAGAGTATTATTTTCCTTTAATAATCTGCATATGTATATATGAACGAAATATAATTAATACATTTGTTCTGTTACGAGTACAAACTTTGCCTGGTCATACATACAACGAGACCTGCATGCTTTTGATGCTGTTTGTTCATATGGTATATGCAAACCTCGAGACTCTTTCCTAAGTCTAGTATGACTCTTCCCTGCAGGGGGCAGGAAGCACTAACATGGTTTATGATTAGCAGTAATGACGTATAACGGTAACGTCATATGTCTCTATGGTCTTGATGACCAAGGAATAATCGTCCTGAAGTTAAGGCTCATTTGGAAAATCCACAGATACAGTACTTTCTAAATAATGCTCTGGTAACCTTCCATCAGGACGACATGGCCTGAGCCCAAAAAAACGGATTTTGAGTGAAGCGAAAAACCTATTTTTGGGTGAGATAGCCATGTCATCCTGATGGACCCGCCCTCCTTTTTCATTGAAAAGGCCTTTGGCAGGATCCCTCCCGAAACTACTATATCTGTAGCACCTTGCTCAACGCTACAAGGAATAAACATGGCGGCGACGTACAGCGCCATCTGGATACTCAAAGTAGTAAGGGAGGAAGGGTAACCTTGATATCAGCTCCCCTTGAAAATTTGCCACTTTCCCCCTCGAAGCGAAAACGCTATTCGGGGTGAAGATTGCTATATGTCGCATCAAGATATACGTCCCCTGATTTATGCGATATCCTTAGGAGAAATTTTAAGGATTTTCGCGCCAGGAGTTAGAATTCTGGAAACCTAAAGGTAAATTCTCTGGGATTATCACTGTAGTAAAATATACCCTAGGAAGCTACTTATAGGAACCTTCCATCAGGACGACATGGCTATCTCACCCAAAAATAGATTTTTCGCTTCGCTCAAAATCCGTTTTATCACCTGAAAGGGAAGAAATATATGTTAGCCACTCAAAATCATTTGAAAAATTATTAAGATAATTTCACTGTAAATGTTGGATAAATATCAACACTGCGTACAAGTGTACACATGGCACTGGTGTCATTGGTATGATTCTGCACCCATAAAGAACAGTCCTAGTGTCACCAGGGTGACACTTAATAAAAGGTATTACACTGCAAGATGTTAACACCTTTTCACTCAAACTGAAACAGTCCCAAACAGTTCACTGTTCATCGCAGCACTAGACGACAGGTTTCACAACACTATCTGTCGCCACCACAAAATGTTTCAAATCGTGCACTTGCTTCGCATAATGTTTTTTTTGTGCTCAAACCATGTCGTCCTGATGGAAGGTTCCTATTGGTAGCTTTCTAAGGGATATTTGGGTACAGTGATATTCCCAAGTACAAGTACTCCCCGCCCCCGAGTTATATAAATAAAAGTATTTTTCTTTAGTTGGAGGATATATGTTAACCACCTTCGTTCCTGAATCTTCTTGGAAGGTACATGGTTCTTCCGGACCGGGACTGTCGCGGTGGGGAATTTTGTTTATTCCTTGATTGTGTTTTCTTTGAAAGGATTCCTCCCCGTGGTTTTGGGTTTTGGTTCTCGACTGGCTGAGGTGTGGCGGTATTATGCGTCATTTTCTTTTATTGAGGAGGCATCCTTGGTCGACGGCCTGTTTTGTTGGTCATTAATGATGAATGCTGGTTTTAACCTGTTAATCGAGACCCAGTCTTCTCTTCCGTGGATGAGTAGAAGGTATGCCTTGGGGTTTCTGTCAATGACTCGGTAGGGTCCTTTGCATGGGCGTCTTAGTGGGGCTCGGTGGTCGGCGTCACGGATGAAAACGAAGTCGCATATCCGTAGATCTTGCGGCATGAACGTTTTTGTTGTATCGTTGAAAGTTCGGTGACACAGGGTGAATTTGCTTACGGCGTTTCTAATTCTTTCCGGGGTCTGGTTGTTTTCGTTGGATGACGCCGGGAAGAATTCACCTGGCACGGCTATGGTTTCTCCGTAAACTTTTTCTGCTGATGATGGTTCTCGGTTGGATCTGGGGCTGTGCGTAGTCCTAGGAGGACCCAGGGTAACTGGGCCTTCCAGTTGTCGTCGGAGCAACGGACCATCAGGGAAGCTTTGAGGGACCGATGGGCCCGTTCGACCATTCCGTCGGCAGCGGGGTTGTAGGAGGTTGTGCTGTAGGCGGTGATCCCAAGTGATTTTGTAAGGGCGCTCCAGACATCTGACAGGAAGGCCGGCCCCCTGTCGGTTGTAATGTCGTCTGGAACGCCGAACTTGCTGATCCAACTTGAAAGGAGGGTGTTGACACAGGAGGGTGTTGATGAATCTTACATGGGGGTTGCTTCGATCCACCGGGTGGACCTGTCGATGACTGTCAACAGGAAGCAGTCCCCTCCGGAAGGGGGAAGGGGGCCAACGACGTCGATGTGTATGTGGTTGAAACGTCTCATGGGTTGCTTGAAGTTCCCAATTTATGATGTTGTGTGTCGGGAAATTTTGCTTGTTTGGCAGATGGTGCAGCTGCGGACGCACCGGGTAATGTCCTTCCTCATCCCGTGCCAGATGAACTTGCTGGATATGATTCTTGCTGTCGTTCTGCCCGAAGGATGGGAGAGGGAGTGTACTATTTCGAAGACAGTTTTTCTTCAAGAGGAGGGTACCAGGGGCCTGGGATGGCTAGTTCTGACGTCGCAGAGGAGGGTCGTGTTAGATGACCCTAACGAAACGTCTTCCCATTTTAAAGCCGTGATGGCTGTCCGGTAGGCTGGAGTTTCTGGGTCGAGTTGTTGTTCATGTGCCAGGTCCTCGTAGTCAATGCCAAGGTGGACGACGTTTATTTCTATCCTGGGGAGGGCATCCGCCACTGGATTTTTCTTCCCTGGTACGTATTGGAGTGTGCATCCAAATTCTGCAATGGCGGCGATGTGTCTCTGTTGACGGACTGACCAGGCGTCACCTGTCTTTGTGAAGGCGTGGACAAGTGGTTGGTGGTCAGTTTGAATGGTGAAAGGGGTACCTTCTAAAAGGTACTTGAAGTGTTTTACCGCTGTGTAGACTGCAAGGAGCTCTCGGTCGAAAGTACTGTATTTTTGCTTGGCGCCGTTGAGTCTTTTGCTGAAGAAGGCGATAGGCAGCGGAGCACCGTTGACCACTTGTTCTAAGGCAGCTCCGCAGGCCGTGTTGCTGGTGTCGGTGGTCAGCTGCAGGGGTGCTCCTGGGGTGACGAAGGCCAACATTGTAGCTTTGGCAAGGGCTGCCTTCGTCTTTTGAAATGCTGACTGCTGTTCTGTGTTCTAGGACAACGATTTCGGTTTACCCCTCAGGACATCGGACAGTGGCGCTGAGATACCTGCAATGTTAGGGATAAAATGCCTGTAATAATTAACCATTCCGAGGAATTCTTGTAGTTCTTTTATGGTTTTTGGTGGTGGGAATTCTTTTATCGCCTTGGATTTTTATGTTAGGGGACGTACGCCTTCGTTGGAGATTTTGTGGCCCAGGAAGTCGATGGAATCAGCGCCGAAAGTACACTTGTCAAACTGTACGATTAGCCTGTTGTCCTGGAGTCGACGGAGAACAGTTCGAACGTTATGAAGATGTTCGTCTTGCAGTTTTAAAAATATCAGGATGTCATCTACGTAGCAGCAGCAAAATGGCAAGTCCCCCAGGATGCTGTCCATCAGATGCTGGAACATCGTCCCGGCGTTCCTAAGTCCGAAAGTGGAGTATGCAAAGACGTAGGTGCTGAAGGGGGTGATGATGGCCGTCTTTGGAATGTCATCTGGGTTGACAGGGACCTGAAAATAGGATTTTAAAAGATCCATTTAAGAGAAAATTTTTGCCCCATTCAGGGCCTCGGTGAGGTCCTGAATGTTGGGCAAAGGATAATGGTCAGGTGTGGTGACGAGGTCAAGGCGTCTGTAATCTCCGCACAGACGCCATGTCCCGTTTGATTTCCTGACCATGTGGAGAGGGGAGGCCCATGGGCTGGAGGCCTTCCTACATACGGCCATTCTTTCCATCTCCTGGAAGGCCTGTTTTTCGTCGTGGAGTTTGTTAGGTGGTGGGCGGCGGAACTTTGCATGCGTTGACGGGCCCCTCGTTGTTATGTGGTGGTAGATGCCATGCCTAGCGGGTTTTCCTGTTGTTGGTTGTAACTCTGGCTTAAATACGTACGGGAATTCATGGCGGAGGATGTTGTATCTGTGGGTAGAAACCGAGTGAGTGGCGGGCATTGACAGGCCCAGGGTTAAGGCTGTGGATTGGAATGAATCAATGTCTATTGATCTTTCTGGGCGAGTCCGTGATGGTCTAGGAAATCTGCTCCCAGGATAGGATTTGTAACATCTGTAATGATAAAATTCTAAGTGAAAGGCTTTTGTAATAAGCAGAATTTCGTCTGTTTCGTCCCGCAACTCTTTATACGTGTGCCGTTGGCTGCTGTAAGACTTGTTGAAGAGTGAATTGGTTGGTTCTTTTCGGCTTTTGCAGGCGGCAATATAGAGTGGGTGGCCCCCGGGCTACCAGGAATCTTTTGTTTGATAGGCCGTCTTTGATGTAGAAGGCCGTCTTTGATGTAGAAGGCCGTGTGCATGGGGGCAAAGGTTGCGGCCACTTTGCGTGGCCGCCTGGTCCCATTTTTTGGAAATGAGCAGGGCAGCATGCAACGTCTTGCATCTCTACCGAACCTTTTATGGTAGAAACACCATGTTAGTTTGTGGTTGCAGTAGTTTGGCCTTGTGACGGCGCTGCAGGCTTGGTCTGAGGTGGAATCTTCCGCTGATACTTCGCTAATGGTGTTGGTTGCGGCGAGCTTTGAGGCTCTAGCCACATCAAAGAAATGCTGCGCTCTCCTGATGAGGTCGTCTGTTTCCAGCTGGTGGGGTTGCAGGAGTTGGATCCTGACTTCTGGTGGAAGGTGACGTAGGAAGATTTCTCGGTCTGGGTCGATCTTCCTTCTGTTTCCGTCTGCATCTCGGCCGGGGAGGAAAATTAAATTCTGCAATTTTTCCAAGGCTTCTGTCGGAGATTGATCCCCGAGGGGTTGCTGCATTAGGTCAAAGATTTTGTGGGCACGTTCAGGTACGGGTGGAGAGTAGAGCTCTATAAGTTTTGCCCGAACTTCTGTGTATGATGGACGACCTGCCCGGGACTCGATCCATTGTGCCAACCTGTCAAAACCGTCTTCTGGTAGCACTGACGGTATGAGGTTGGCAAGGTCAGTCTCCTGGGTGAGTCCCGCGATGCGAAATTGAACATCTGCCTGGGTCAGCCATGCTGATACGTTTTTGTGTGAGAATAGTGGGAGCTTGATGTTCGCCAGGTTGGCGTGTTGTTCAGCAGGCAAGGTTGCGGGTGGGTTGGATACGGTGGCCTTGTCGGCCGCAAAACCGGTAAACTCATTGGTAGACATCGGAAATTTTTTCGCCAAAACGCTCGTTAGAGCACCGTATTTAGTCCGTTAATGGCGATCTCATTGTACCTCACGATCCAAAACACTCAAGCGAGCGCTGTTTTAAGTCCGCTAATGGAAAAGAGTGTCTAAGGGCATTTCTGCTCTGGGATCACCAGTTGTGAGGGTACAGAGAGACATTTTCCTACACTGATAATTTATTGACGAGAGAGTCGAACTACATAGAGACGTGCAGATGTATAAGTAGCACGGAAAAATGCCTAAGGCGGATTAGCCAGGCTTAGGTTTAAATTTGTGTTTCTTTTGGTATAAAAATCATGGAATAATAATCTTAATATAAAATGTACATATTTGTTATTACATCAGAAGAAAGAGTGGAGAATTCCGCGTTTACTGATACAGAACAAAATATCTTGAATTTAAAACAAATGCGTGAAATACATACAAAGGGTTTATAGACATAAAAACACACTTGTCGGAAGGTGTCTGTACAAGTAGCCGAATGCCCCAATTATAACAACTTGCGAAATAGATATTTGTTTGAGGCTCGAGGTGAGGGTGGCAGGTTCATCCTTGCCAAGATTCTTGGAAATGATGTGTCCTACCATGCAAGTGGCATTTTTAGATTTCTTTCAGAAGCAGGTCTTCTGAAAAATATTTAACTTTTATGACATTCAATTTTTATGATTTTAATTGAATACTCTTTAATTTTTTTATTTTGTTTCATTTTTTATTTTTGTATACATAAATTAAATGTTACCGGCGTCAATGACCTTAGAAGTCAGGATGCCTGAAAACTTTAAATCATTCATTCATTCAGTGACTTTGAGGTGTCTTCTGTTCTTTATCGACGGACGCCCACTACCATGTAGTCCTACGATGTACTGTCTATGAGGTCGTTGCTCGACTATGATTCCCAGCCTGTGCCAGGCTTTGGTCATCTGGTTCTGAACCCTAACATGCATGCCTGGCTGTAGGGGCGTTAGCCTCCTGTCGCTGCCGCTTTCAATTATCTCCTTTTTCTCTGCTACCTGAAGTTCTCTTTATCTAATGGATTTTCTCCAGTGTTGGTCTATCATATAGTTGAGTTTTATGGTCGGTACACCATCGCGTAGCTGTCTCCCAGTTGCCAATTGTGCCGGAGATTTACTTATACCCCTTAAGGGCGTGTTCAGGTATTGTAGCATGGCAAATGATACCTTGTCGTTATCGAGGCTTCCAGTCCCGCTGATACTTGTTCTAATTATCCTTTTTGCGGACTTAACTGCGGCCTCGGCTCTCCCATTTGACTGCGGGTAGTGGGCCGATGATAGGCGTATGTCAACTCTCCATCTCCTGCAGAAGGTCATCATCTCTTCACTCACCAGGTTGGTGCCGCCGTCGGTAGACAATTGTTCAGGTGCTCTCCATCGAGTTAAGTAATGCCTAAGTTTTGCCATGACCTTTGCAGATGAGGTGCCATTAGAGAAGTGGGCTATTTCTAGCCAGCCTGTAAGCCTGTCACAATATGCCATATACAGTTGTCCTTCAAGCTGAAACAGGTCCATGACAATCTGTTGAAACGGATACTCTGGGACAGGGGTCATTTTCATGACTTCAGCAGGGAGTGATGGTGAGTGGGCGTCGCACGATGTACACCGTGAACGATGATGCTGGAGGTCACCCTCGATGCCCGGCCTATAGACCGAATGTCTCGCTCTTCTCAACATTGTATCTAGGCCTTGATGTCCAGCATGGAGCTTGGTGGTTATGTGATGGTGGGGCCCTTCGGGAATGACAAGGCGGATGCAGTTGTCGTTGAAGCAGTATGTGACCAGGTTGCCAGATATAGAGAGACGTTCTCTGATGCAGTAGAAGGGCCTCTAACATGCAATTTCTTGAGATTTCTTCGGGTTTCAGTCCCCTGCAGTCACTCGAGCATCTAGTAGCTGATATTCTGGGTCGTCCAGGGCTGCCTCTTCAACAGTTTTCTCGTCTTTGGTGCACTGCTCCTGTAGGTTTTCCGTGATTGCTGACACCTTAGCAATCGTTAATTCTTCGTTTAAGCTCACATCCTGTCTATCTGTCATCGTCCTCAGGGCAGGAAATCGAGAGAGGAAGTCAGCAGCATGATTTCTCTTGCCTGGTAGGTATTTAACGTTGAAATTATACAATAATGTTTTCTCCTTTAACCTAAATAGTCTGGGGTTGGTGATATCACCGGGACTTCTATTGCCTAGTAACTTGACTAAAGGGCAGTGGTCCGTAACAATGGTTAAGTTTGGGCAGCCCAATATGAATAATCGTGCCTTTTATAAGTACCAGGCTACCGCAAGGGCTTCCCGCTCCACAGCTGCATACCCAGACTCGGCGGGCGTGAGGAAACGACTGCCACACAGCGCTATTTTACCACCATCTCTACAACAGAAGGGGGTTTTGACGGAGGTACATACAGATACCAAAGGCACTTCCCCCAATTTTGGGGGGTAGCCGACATCAACAATGAAACAAAACAAAAAAGGGGACCTCTACTCTCTACGTTCCTTCAGCCTAACCAGGGACTCAGCCGAGTTCAGCTGGTACTGCTAGGGTGCCACAGCCCACCCTCCCACATTATCCACCACAAATGAAGCTTCATAATGCTGAATCCCCTACTGCTGCTACCTCCGCGGTCATCTAAGGCACCGGAGGAAGCAGCAGGGCCTACCGGAACTGCGTCATAATCGCTCGCCATTCATTCCTATTTCTAGCACGCTCTCTTGCCTCTCTCACATCTATCCTCCTATCACCCAGAGCTTTCTTCACACCATCCATCCACCCAAACCTTGCCCTTCCTCTTGCACTTCTCCCATCAACTCTTGCATTCATCACCTTCTTTAGCAGACAACCATTTTCCATTCTCTCAACATGGCCAAACCACCTCAACACATTCATATCCACTCTAGCCGCTAACTCATTTCTTACACCCGTTCTCACCCTCACCACTTCGTTCCTAACCCTATCTACTCGAGATACACCAGCCATACTCCTTAGACACTTCATCTCAAACACATTCAATTTCTGTCTCTCCATCACTTTCATTCCCCACAACTCCGATCCATACATCACAGTTGGTACAATCACTTTCTCATATAGAACTCTCTTTACATTCATGCCCAACCCTCTATTTTTTACTACTCCCTTAACTGCCCCCAACACTTTGCAACCTTCATTCACTCTCTGACGTACATCTGCTTCCACTCCACCATTTGCTGCAACAACAGACCCCAAGTACTTAAACTGATCCACCTCCTCAAGCAACTCTCCATTCAACATGACATTCAACCTTGCACCACCTTCCCTTCTCGTACATCTCATAACCTTACTCTTACCCACATTAACTCTCAACTTCCTTCTCTCACACACCCTTCCAAATTCTGTCACTAGTCGGTCAAGCTTCTCTTCTGTGTCTGCTACCAGTACAGTATCATCTGCAAACAACAACTGATTTACCTCTCATTCATGATCATTCTCGCCTACCAGTTTTAATCCTCGTCCAAGCACTCGAGCATTCACCTCTCTCACCACTCCATCAACATACAAGTTAAACAACCACGGCGACATCACACATCCCTGTCTCAGCCCCACTCTCACCGGAAACCAATCACTCACTTCATTTCCTATTCTAACACATGCTTTACTACCTTTGTAGAAACTTTTCACTGCTTGCAACAACCTTCCACCAACTCCATATAACCTCATCACATTCCACATTGCTTCCCTATCAACTCTATCATATGCTTTCTCCAGATCCATAAACGCAACATACACCTCCTTACCTTTTGCTAAATATTTCTCGCATATCTGCCTAACTGTAAAAATCTGATTCATACAACCCCTACCTCTTCTAAAACCACCCTGTACTTCCAAGATTGCATTCTCTGTTTTATCCTTAATCCTATCAATCATTACTCTACCATACACTTTTCCAACTACACTTAACAAACTAATACCTCTTGAATTACAACACTCATGCACATCTCCCTTACCCTTATATAGTGGTACAATACATGCACAAACCCAATCTACTGGTACCACTGACAACACAAAACACATATTAAATAATCTCACCAACCATTCAAGTACAGTCACACCCCCTTCCTTCAACATCTCAGCTTTCACACCATCCATACCAGATGCTTTTCCTACTCTCGTTTCATCTAGTGCTCTCCTCAATTCCTCTATTGTAATCTCTCTCTCATTCTCATCTCCCATCACTGGCACCTCAACACCTGGAACAGCAGTTATATCTGCCTCCCTATTATCCTCAACATTCAGCAAACTTTCAAAATATTCCGCCCACCTTTTCCTTGCCTCCTCTCCTTTTAACAACCTTCCATTTCCATCTTTCACTGTCTCTTCAATTCTTGAGCCAGCCTTCCTTACTCTTCACTTCTTTCCAAAACTTCTTCTTATTCTCTTCATATGACTGACCCAGTCCCTGACCCCACCTCAGGTCAGCTGCCCCCTTTGCCTCACGTACCTTGCGCTTTACTTCCACATTTTTCTCTCTATATTTTTCATACTTCTCTATACTATTACTCTGCAGCCATTATTCAAAAGCCCTCTTTTTCTCTTCCACTTTTACCTTCACTCCTTCATTCCACCATTCACTGCCCTTCCTCATGCTGCCTCTAACAACCTTCTTGCCACATACATCACTTGCAATCCCAACAAAATTTTCTTTTGCTAACTTCCACTCCTCCTCTAAATTACCAGTTTCTCTTACTCTCACCTCGTCATATGCCATTTTCAACCTTTCCTGATATTTACTTTTTACCCCCGGTTTTATTAGCTCTTCAACCCTTACTAGCTCCCTTTTACATCCACCTACTCTATTCCCCCACTCTTTTTCTACAACTAATTTTCCTTCCACCAAAAAATGATCAGACATACCGTTAGCCATATCCCTAAACACGTGCACGTCTTTCAATCTTCCAAACATTCTTTTAGTTATCAACACATAATCCATTAATGCCCTTTCTACTACTCTTCCATTTGCCACTCTTACCCATGTATACTTATTTTTATCTTTCTTTTTAAAAAAGCTAGCACTTATTACCATCTCTTGTTCAACACACATATCTACCAGTCTCTCACCACTCTCATTTTCACCTGGTACGCCATACTTCCCAATGACACCTTCTACCTCTCCAGCGCCCACTCTAGCATTTAAGTCACCCATGACAACTACATAATTCCTTCTACCCAGTCCTTCTACACACCTAGTTAATTCATTCCAGAACTCATTCCGCTCTTCTTCACTTTTCTCACTACCTAGCCCATACGCACTGACAAACGCCCAACATTCCCTACCCAACCTAACCCTTACCTACATTAACCTAGATGATATCTCCTTCCATTCCACTACTTTACCTGTCATCCATTCACTCAGCAATAAAGCCACACCCTCTCTCGCTCTTCCCCTTTCAATCCCAGACACTCTACCAGACATTTCACCAAACATCACTTCACCCTTTCCTTTCATCTTTGTCTCACACAAGGCCAATACATCCATCCTTCTACTTCTAAACATACTTCCAATCTCACATCTTTTACTCTCTATCGTACTACATCCACGCACATTCAAACACCCCAAAACTAGAGTGCGGGGAGCAGTCACTCTCCCCCCAGCTCCATCTCTATGATGATGTCTCACAGGATTTTCATACAGGAGAGGGGGTTCCCAGCCCCCTCGTCCCGTCCCTTTTAGTCGCCTCTTACGACACGCAGGGATAACGTTGGCGCTATTCTAATTGTTTTTATGCCCCCGCGGCCACAGGTACATCTGCAATATTGTTGGAGGATGACGAAGCCCATACCTTCCTTACTCCAGTCAGTGACTACAACAGTCGGCCGCAGTTTGTCGTAGTAGGTGAGGCCATCCTTGGCCAACTTGCAGACGATGTCTTGCACTTGACGAAACTTCTCCTAAAGGTGCTCATCCCAATAGACCTGTTTGCCTGAGGGCTTTTTCAGTAGGTTTCTAAAGTGGAACATAATGGGCACTGTTGTAAGGAAGGGGGCCAGCTGATTGACAAAACCATACCATGACCGGATGTCAGATATTGTGGGCTTTTGGGGCATAGAAAAACTTTTGATGGCAGATAAATAATCTTCTGAAAGCTTGTAGAGTCCCAACCGACGTCGAACCCGACGAATTCCACTTTTTTCTTGCAGAACTTGAATTTTTCTGGTTTCAAGGTGATGCCTTTATACACACAGGCTCCCAGGAAGTCATACACATCCCAAAAGGCGCCTTTTACGCTCGAACCATAAAGTGTGTCGTCCACAGACTTAAACTTCCTGGGTACCTCCTCAATGGCATCATCGAAACGGTGTGTATATGCGATGGAGGCAGAACAATGTCCCATTGGTGTCCTTTGGTATTGGTACCTGCCCCAAGGTGTGATGAATGGGGTTAGCAGTATGCTTTCCTTGTCCAGCTCTACCTGGTGAAATCCCCAATAGGCATCGGCCACAGTCTTGTATGAGCAAAGGGGAATGCATGATACCATATCGAAGGGCATAGGGGTATGGTGTGTCTCTCTTCTACAACTAGCATTAAGTTTTTGATAGCCAACAGTATGCCTTGGTTGTCCTGATTTCTTGGCCACGACCATCATACGTGAACACCATTCTGTTGGCTCTCCAGGGGGAGCTCTTTGTAAGACCCCTCTCTTGACGTCCTCCTCCAACTGGACTTTCACCTCCTTTTCCCAGTGCTTAGGTACTGACGCAGGTGTGTGGCAGGCGTAAGGAATTGCGTCAGGTAATAAGTGAATACAGTGGGGTTCCCCATCCATTACCAGGAGGGGTTCTCTCTCATTGTTGAAAGTCGTACTTGAAAAATGGGCTAATAACCAGTTTTCTAATCTGGTAATATTCTCCTCTCTAGGGGGAACCGGAATGGCCGATAGTCTTGCATGTTGATCGGTTGCTTCAGCTAAAGTATGCGTTGCACTTGCTGCTGTGGGGGCAGAGTCTGTGAAGGGGGCGTGATTTGGAAACGTTTCTGGCACAAGACCAAGTTTCTTGCAAGTATCTAGGGATAAATGAAAATCAATGGAGGACTTTACAAAGTATACTTCCTGAGTTGTGTGCCTTACCTTGTATTCTACTGTATGGTACAAGAGGTCAACCCTAAACACTTCAGATGCAGGTTGGCAAAGTCTCACAATCCGTCCTTCAGTCTCAGCTTATCTAGTTTTATGTTCAACGTCGCAAGAATAGCGGGTCCTGCAACACAAACCTGATCATCAGTGTCTGGCACCACTCGTACACAGGACTGCTCTCCCAAGTTGGCCAAGCAGACACCCACATGAATAGTGGGTTGCGGGGATGGCCCATTCCGCAACCTTGCTTCTACCGCTGCGACAAGTGCGATCACTGCACCCGCTATGTCCGACTCCACTACTAGACCACGAACATTCTTCCTAGCGCTCCGCCCTCTGCAACACTTCTTCAGGTGACCAGTTTTACTGCACCAGTTACATGTCATTTTTCTTGCGGGGCATGAGGAATACCCAGGTGTATGACAAGTACCTCAATCACCACAGGGGCACGATTGTACTTTTACAGGAGTGCTCCTGTCACAATTACTAAGGGCGGCTGTCATCTCCACCTCGTGTTCCTCCTCGAGCCCACCAGCAGCAGCTGCTCTGGGGGAGCTGCTAAGCCATGCCCTATTACGAAGGGCATCGTCACGGGCGGCCTCAAATGCACTGCACATAACTCTGAGGGAGTCGATATCACGAATGTTATTGCATGATTGAAACACTTGCCTTTTGAGCACTTTATCACTTATGCCCACCATGAGCTTACATAAAAGCATATATTCAGATAAATCCTGATTGCAATTAGGACATGTGAATGCACAATCAGTAGCCTTTTGCGTACACTTAATAAAATAATCATTGAAGGACTCACTAGGCTCTTGGGCCAAATATAGAAACTCTATCTACTGCACCACTTGATTCGAAGCTTTTACTACCATTTGCTTAATCGCATTGAATGCCCCTTCAGTAGACAGGGCACTCCACTGGGCGTCAGTATACCTAGAACCGAGGGCACGTTGCAGTATCGGAACACAATGCATAGTTACAACCAACACTCCATTGAGCGTTTCCAAGACCTCAAGGCCGCAGGGGACACCTCAGCCTCGCACTTTTCCGGAGCCGCTGACGAAGAGATCCTTGGTTGGGGGACATTGCTACCTTAGAGTGACAACGGTGTTATCTCAGCCTGAAGATTCTGAATGGCTTGTTGCTGGGATTGCAACACATGGTGAGCTTGCAGCATGGAAGCCGGTGATATCCTGATGCTGGTTCCAGAGATTCCTGTCCTTGCAATCCTGCCCCATGGGGATGCAAACGAGGGCCATCTCGGCGGTGGTGCCATGCTGTGCCACGGTTATTACTGTAGGTCCTCTTTTTTTCTTTTCACTCACTGCGCCATGTTGGATCTTAAGCTAGGCAGGATCAGGGAATGATAGTTAGCGTGGTTTTGTATCTTCATTGCAACTAATCACAGCAAAGGAAATACAGATAGCCCGTGACATGGACAATGACGTCACATATGTGGGCGGAGCTTAAGCGCTACAAGCAGCCTCATCTTAACACATCTTACAAAAAATAAAAGAATTAGAATAAAGAAGAAAGCTAAGGAGGTGCCGATGGAAAGGCGAATCCCTCCGCCCAGCAACTGAACTAAGAAGTAAGTGCATTTTGCTAATGAAACTACACCCAGAAAATAAAGACAATAACAACAACACTGCTAATGTTTGAAATTGAGAATAAGGAAAATATTATCTATAAATGTTTAAAAATTATGGGAAGTCAGAAAAGATACTACACGAACTTTAAAACAACAAATCTAGGTTCCAGGTTCCTCGTTGCTCTCTGCATAATACTGTGATTGTGGGCACACTACTAGATGAAGCGTAGCAGGTGCAAATTGCTACAATCTGCAGAAAATTTATTATCATTAGTTACCTCTTACTTCTAGGACCTTTCCAATACACCGGACAACCTCTTTAGTAGGGGTTTCTAAATCCCCTATTTCTATGTTATTATTTCTAAATTACCTTAACTCATTACAGTTAAAAATATTCTCAGTAGTATCATCTGCCTCCCTACACAACACACAAAGTCTTTCATTATCATTCATATCTATATAATTTTCCTTTAATTCTAGCATATTTAACCTTTTTTCATAACTATTACTGCCTCATTACTGCCAAGTTCTCCTATGTAATCTCTTCTACCATTACTATTCACAACCCTCAGTTTGGTCATTGTGAAGAAATTTTCTTCACTCTTCTTCTTCCTTTTGTATTTTAGGCTCTCTCCTATTACTGTAGTTACCCCTAAACGCTCTCTCATACAATAAGTTTTCTTTATCAAAATATTGGGAAAACTATTTTAAATTTACTAAACTTGTTGACAATAGAGTACACCATGTTCGTGACGTCACAGCGTAGAAACGCACAGCAAAAGCGTTACACCGGCGTAAGGTGGTTATTTCCTCAAACTACGTGGGTCGAGATAAATTATTAAACTGGTTTTGGATATAATTTCAATACTGCTGACTTGAAAACAGCTTTTATTTCACAGTACCAATTAAGGTTTGTTAATTCTAAGATGTAGGCTATGCCCATCACACCAGCCCATTGCTAATTCCGGCTTTAAACTATCATTTTTTTAGCAAGCCAGAATAGGTAGGATTATTGCACGTATATTTCCTTAGAGCAGCAAGATTTCTCTAAGTATTTTGTACAAAATCCTATCTCCTATGCACTCCTTACAACAATACATTGCCCTGTCCAAAACTCCCAATATGGCACCTCCACTGGGTTACCCTGCTCCCAAGGACCGTCACCTGTTTTGAAAGGTGAAGCCAGGTGAACCCTGGCGTCGGCCCATCCGTTCAGAAGCAGTAGTGTGACCGGTTGACCTACCTGGTCAGTGATTCTCTGCACCTCTGGCTCAACCAGCCCCCCCCCCCCAAAAAAAAAAAAAAAAAAGAGAGAGAGAAAAAAACTGTGGCTGAAGATAGGGAAGGTACGAACCTGGGAGACTCTATCTACTACAAGCAAGGATTCCATGGGTGGGCCATTCAAGGGTGCATTGTGCAAACTGCAGCTATTCGGTCAACAGCCAGTTGAGGGCAAGGGCTATCTTCCAAGGAGTGCAGGTACCAACACGTGGCCACTTAGTTTTTCCCCCATTTTTAGCTAAGATTAATTTTTACTTAATTTAGGTTTCACTGGCTGTTACATATTTCGGGTTGTGTGTGGTGTGATTGTGTGTACAGTTTTTGTATATCATTTTTGCTTTCGAGACTAGCACAGTCTCGGGGTCACCGGGCCACGTGTCCGACCTAATTTCAATTATTAACCATAGCAGAAGACCACGTGTCTATACAGTATTTATCATTTTGCATTTTTATTTATTACATTTTATGTTTGTTTGATATTCAAATGTCCATTTCTTTTTATGTAAATTTGTGTAATAAAGCAAGATTAGGTTAATTAAACCTCGTCGTATATTTACTCCTTCATTTATTTCATTATGCCCATTGTGAATATTTAATCTCGTGACAGTATACCCGATATTTTGAAAGGAGTAAATAACTTTTAAAACGTGTGTTAGCGAGTGACTTAGTATTGAAGCTATCTGCTTCGAAGGTAAAGATCCATATATTTAACTTTTACTTTGCAATACACCCCTGCTCCCGTCAATTACCATTGTCTCAATAATTACTTAACGTAAGATTCCTGTCCAGCATCTTACTCTGGTCCCTGGGACGGAGCCGAAACAGAGCCTAAAAGTGTAGTTGACCTTAGACCTAACAAAGCTACAGTAGGCCATCAGATTACTTTTATTTCACGTGTGGAGTTCTCCAGCCACTGGGCAAAGTACATAAATTCTCCACAGTCATCCCTGCTTTCTTTTCTTCTATTTTTTTTATCTCATTTGCCACTTTACTTTTTATTTCTTTTTTTGAGTTCCTGCTTATAATACTTTCTTACTTCTTCTATTTCAATATCATATTCATTGCATATTTCTATGATACGTTTTCCCATGTGGTTCTCTTATTTGATCTTCCCTATGTATTTTGTACAAAATCCTGCCTCCATTCTCAGTCTTCACAACAACATATTGCCCTGTCCTAAAGTCCCGATATGGCACCTCCACTGGGTTACTCATGCATCATGACCCTAATTTGTTTGAAAGGTGAAGACAGGTGAACCCAGTACCCACACGACTCAAGGGTCGGGCCATTCGAGCAGGAGCCATGGTTGTGACCGGTTGACTGACCTGGTCAGTGAATCTGTGCACCTACGGCTCACCCGCCCCCCACCCCAACTTGACTCACACCAGGACCTGACGGCTGGAGATAGGGAAGGAGACGAGCCAGGGATACCCTATCTACCACAAGCAAGGATTCCAGGGGTGGGCCAGTCAAGGGTGCAAACTATGCAACTATTCGGTCAACGGCAATTCAATCAACAGCCATTTGAGGGCAAGGGCTGTCTTCTGTTAGGAGTGCAGGTAAAATACATGGCCACTAATTCTCCCCCATTTTAGCTTAGACTCATTTTTACTTGATTTAGGTTTAGCTGGCTGTTGCATATTTCGGGCTGTATGCGGTTAGATTGTATGTACAGATTTTACATATGGTTTTTACATTCGAGACTAGCACAGTCGTGGGGTCACAGAGTCTAAGCAACCATATTTCTTATTAATTTGAATTTATTTTTATTACATTTTGTTTGATCATTTTACTTGATGTTAAGGTGTCCGTTTCTTTAATGTAAATTTGTGTAATAAAGCAAGATTAGGTTAATTACACCAAATCGTATTTTTACTCCTTCATTTATTTCATTATGTCATTATGAATATTTAATCTCGGGACAGTATACCCGATATTTTTAAAGGAGTAAGTAACTTGAGAGTAATAAGTGTGTTAGCGAGTGACTTAGTATTGAATCTCTCTGCTTCGAAGGTAAAGATCCATATCTTTAACTTTTACTTCACACTACATCACTGCTCCCATCAATTACCATTGTCTCGGCTCTCCTATTTGTACATGATAGTGTATCCCATACACCATCATGTACACCTGACAGGTACACCTGAACAGTTACACCTGTCAGGTATACCTGATACCTGAGGAGCACATACACTCTTCATGCATACCTGTCAAGTTTGTCAGTTCACTATGGATTCTCGAGAAGATGAATTGTACTTTCTCTCCTTATTATCTGTAGTTATTGGGAAATGTAAAAATAGACGGAAGAAACGCAAACAATGGTGTAAGGAATGGCTGCAAAGAAGAAATAATTTACCCATATCAATCTCCTTAATGAATTGAGACATGAACCATCTGATTATAACAATTTTCTGCGCATGAATGAATCAGTGTACAACGAATTGCTGTCACTTATATCTCCCTTGATTAAAGGAATTCAAATGTAAAATAGATCAAAATTACAAAGCTGTAACCAAAAAAAAAAAAAATAAACTGTTCACATCACATGATTGTTAATAACTGGGAGACCTGTTCAGGTACACCTGATGAAACCGCCACACACACATCAAGTTTACTCGAATGTCAGGCAGAACTGATCGAATTTTCATCAGTTGTCAGGTCGCCTGAGAGTCTAGTTTTTCCCGCCATACACTATCAGGTACACCTGACAGGCTTAACTGTTCAGGCGTACCTGTCAGGTGTACATGATAGTGTATGACCGGCCTCCTCTGTGTCATGCCTGTCTCTGTGTTTACCATTCCTTCCATTTGACATCTTTGTGCTCCTGTTAGTCGATTCTCGAGATTTATTTTGCTCAGCAACTTCTCGACTCTTTGTTATAAAAAAAAATATATTTTTTTATACTCTTTGGTTGCCCTCAAGTTTTCAATATTCAAACAAAGAAAAATCACACAGGGTCGCCGTTATAAAGGCTAAGTCCTCACCCAACACTAACTTGATTAGACTAGTCCCGGAACCCAGGAACTTTTAAGTTAATACACAAGCATCAAGTTCCCTTTTTGAAGTTGTTGCGTAATAATGGAAATGGAATCTGAAAGTACTAAGCTGTCATCTGTTGAATCACCCATGGAAACGTCGAGCGATATCGCTGGTGATGGAGAGGAAAGAGGATGTCAACTCCCACTAGCAAGAATAAAAAGGATCATGAAAGCGGACCCCGACCTTCAACTATGCAATCAAGATGCAGTTTTTCTTGTTGCAAAGGCCACGGTAAGATATTGGCAGGGTTTAATATTTATTTTTTTCACTAAGAAAAATTGTGCTATAGTAAATCTATACCCTTATGTTAATTACGGACTCTATCCGACCCAACCAACTACTAAGGCTTATATCTTTACCCGTGTGCCTTTAAGAGATATTTCGAGGTGTAAGTATGATAGCGGCCACTTGCATGTATGATTACAGCCAACTTAAAATATGGGTAAAGTTTTACTGTATTACAGATTATCATTTTGGACAGAAAATATAATTTTTCCTATAGTACATAACGTGATTTGACCTTCATTTCAACTGCAAACAAACAGAACAACCAGTTCGACTAAATTCAAGTAGCTGAACTGGTGGTTGCGGTTGAAATGAAGGTGAAAAATGGTTCTCATCATTTATTTATTTCCTTATTTCCTTTCCTCACTGGGCTATTTTTCCCTCATGGAGCCCTTGGGATTACAGCATCTTGCTTTTCCAACTAGGGTTGTAGCTTGGCTAGTAATAATAATAATCGTCATTTACTACAGGAAAACAAATATTTTCTGTTAAAATTTTTAAATATAATGGGTATTGTTCCAATTCGGGCTCACTTCACTCACAAGTACTGGCAAACTGTAATGTTGAGCTGTGCTAGCGTAACATTAGCATGTTATGCTAACATTAGCAATATTCCGCTTCCGCCAACATTTGCAATGTTCCTCTTCCAACAATATTAGCAATGTTCCGCTTCCGCTAACCTTAGCAATGTTCCGCTTCCGCTAACCTTAGTAATGTTCCGCTTCCGCTAACCTTAGTAATGTTCCGCTTCCGCTAACATTAGCAATGTTACGATAATTACGTTATTATTAGCAACGCTAAGTATAATGGTTCTTGCTTTGCCCTCGGCTCGCTCTGCTCTCATGAAAATAAAACATCAAGCTCGTATGTACTGGCAAGCGGTAATGTTGAGCTGCGCACGCTAAAAAACTAGTAAAACTAACACATTAAAATTAAAGAATTTAATGACTTACTTCTATGACCGGGACGATGAAATTTGTGGGTCACCGGGGTGTTATGACTGTGACATCTTAACTTCTGTATATCCACATCGCTGTTTCTTCTTTGTCTTAGCTATCTTAAACGTTAGGCTATTACATTGTGAGATTTAAGAAAATTATCAACATTGGATGATGTATCAATGAATTCACCGAAAAGCTTTTAAGAATGGAATACTGCAGTCGTTAAAAGTTTCTATAACTTCCATCGTAAAATACACAAAAAAACCTCACTTGAATTAACAAAGACCTGATATGGACAAAGGTTTCCATGGAAAAGGGTTTGTTGGAAGGTGGGGGTTTGGAAATATTAACTCCCCTGTGCAAACTTTCCATACGTATGGGTTTGTGATTGGTTAACGGAAAAACAACGGAGTCTAGAGAGTAAAAATGAATGAACCAGAATGAGAAACTTGTACAGAGCAAGTATTTATGTGAAATCGGGGCTTGACAAGGTAATAACAAAATGTATAAAGGAATAATAGCAAGATAAAATGGAGTGTATAATAAATAATATTTAATGGGAATATAAAATGAGGGGATTTTATAAGATATTGGATAATAAAATGTGTAATTTAAGGGTCAAACGTTTTATGTATACGTGGGTATTACATAAAAGGAATGGTATAGCTGTACTGGATCAAGTAAAATACTTGAATAAATCGGGTGATGTCGTATATCTGAATGTGGCGGGTAAAATGAAGTAGAAAATGGGGAGGGGTTATAAGAGAAGTTTATGAGCAGGTGGGAGGAGTTTATGCGCAGAAGTTCGAAAAATGCTATTTACAAACGAACGAACGAGAGCGACTACAACCTACCAGTAGAATGTCAACAAATAAATGTAAAATATACCGTTAGTATAGGATATAGATAATTAGTGTATTTTTTTATCGGTTTACTATGCATCCAAGAAGGTAATGTATAGAGAAGAAAAGGCTTGCTTTACCGTTGTATACCGTTTCCCCAGAATGTTTTCCCCACGGAAAAACCCCAAGTTCCCACTGGGGGCCCCCCATTATTGGCGGATATAGATTTATATTTCTGAAACTATTCATTTGCGACAGGAACGAGTGTCATTTTCGAAGAGAGAGGACCTTTTTCTATAAAAAAAAAGTAGTTATTTCCCTAGGTTATTTTACCCTGTAGTACAGTACAATGATACCAAAATGCGGCAGTGTAAGTGGGGTCATAGGGGGCCGTTAGCCCCCTCCCCCCACCCGTTAGGTAAGTAGGTAAGAACACGGCTTGTAGGTTAGGTTAGGGAGGAAAGTTGAGGGTAGTTAATGTCCATTTCTAATCCAAAAGGTAGGAACTGGCCTCTGACATACAAAGGCTTCGATATTTCTATGTACAATGAGCAAACCAGTCGGTCAAGGTTAGTGTACTTAGCAAGTAGAGGTGGTACAGTGCTAAGCGACCTCCCCCACCACATCATCCCGATCAGTAATTGTGAATGATCTGATGTAGGTTTTCCGGGACATGTCCCAGTTATGATAATTTTGTCCCATGTTCGGCATTGACCCTTCTGGAACACCCTTATTGTCCTGATTTTAGTTCATCATAACATATACTTTTACTTCCTTATAATGGTTCTCGGTTGAAATTTTGGGTAAAAATATACTTTAATTACCTGCAAAACTGGAATTTGCAAAAAAAAATGGATCCATAAGGATATTACTGTACATATAGTAAAACACGGGGCAAACTTTATTAATAAAAAAAATTGATGTATATATAGGAAGACTCCTGTTGGTAAATATATGATACTTTAATTTCTTGCCAAATACAGAAACCATATATTTTTCCTACTCGTTATCGTTATCTTGTGTTTTATGCATTTGTGACCATGGTTATTGGGACAAACCACCTGTACATGAGTTTTTGGACCCCGTTATATAAAGACAATTATGGGGGACCCCAGTGGGAAATCGAGGTTTTTTTGGGTGGGGAAATGTCATAAACGGGTTATTAGTAGCAACAATAATGGTCAGAAATGCATAATAAATATAATAACGAGTTGGAAAAATATATAGTTTATGTAAGTGGCTGAAAACAGGCCATAACGTGATTTTTTAAACATTTAAACTTACCCGCTGGTTATATATAATAGCTTTATTCTTCTGTCCGACAGAAAGTCAAAACTCGCCACAATCGCACAGATATGCCAGGTATACACTAGCGCCACCACGGAATTAGGTCGAACCATCCCTCCTAGTATCAGATTTTTTCTGTCGCCATAGTGGCTACATAGGAATGGAATTTACTCGTGTTTAACCTGGATTTTAGCAGTACCTTGGTGATGTACTCTTGTTAAGGTTTTGAACAATCGCTTATAAGGTTTTTGTTTAATATTTTATCGCTATGTTATAGCTTAAAAGGTAAGATTAAATATTTTTCAACCTATTTTTGACTAACGAAAGCATATGGAGATAGGTAAACATCTCGCCTCATCGATGACGTCACAGTCATTTGACGTAAGCTTGAGTATGACTTGCATTTTCTTTCTTTTTCTACAAAGAATGATAAGTTGATACTATTTTATAAAGTATGTAGTTATATAAAATAAAAGGATTATATTATTTTAAGAAAATTTTTGTCCTTTTGGTATGATTTTATTGGATAATCTTCGATCTGTTTTAAAGATTATCTAGCGTTCATTTTTATTTATGCTACGCAGTCCTCAGTCTATCGTTACAGTAATACTCTTTGTATCGATATTTATGAAAAGTAAATTTTTCTTTAAAAACTAAGTTTTTAAATTATATTAGATAAAAGGAATATGCCATTTTCCAATTATATTGGTCCTTTTAGTATTTTTTCTTTAGCTAATTTGTTTACAAAGATTAAAGAGAATTAGCGTTCAGTTAATTTTTATATGACGTAGTATTCATGACAATCGATATAGTCACACGATTCTTTGTATCGTTCTTTAACATGTTCGTTTCTGGAATACTAAATTTTTTCGTATAATATTTATAAATGTTCCAATTGTTAAATGTGACTATTCGTCTTATATTGGAACCCCTTAATATTAAGGGTTGGTTTGAATATATAGATATATTCTGTATTCCTATATCTATTCATGTAATATGTTAATATTTTATATTAAATATTTTGTTACATTTTATATGGGATTCAGTGACTATTGCATTCTCATTCAAGCCAGTGACAATAGTAAGTTCTCCCTCTACGGGCGTGTATACTTTTGGTTTTATGAGTCAAAAATGAAAATATTTAGTACTAGATTAGTGCAGTGAATTATATTCAATACAGGGAGGGTGCTTCTGTTCGGACCTGTCGTTATCCTAGCCTTAGACCTCTTGCAAGCTCCCAGACCCATTGGAGAAGTAAAGTCAAACGGCGAAGGGGTCCCCAGAACGCTCACCCTCGCTGTAGGTAAGGCGAGGTAAAAGTGTTTTTTCTAACTTTAAACGATTGCGTGCATCAGGCGCGAAGCTGAAAACTAAATTAAAATCTTTCTTGACAGGTAATGAGCATTCAATGTTCTTACCTCTCAAAAAGAGCTGAACTTGATGGCACGTGCCAAGTAGCTGAGCATGATGGCGCTCGCCAGGTGGCTGAGCATGGCGCCTCGCGCCAAGCTGAACGTGACGCCTCGCGTCAAGCTGAACATGACGCTTCGCGCTAAGCTGAGCATGTCGCCTCGCACCAAGCTTAACGTGACTCCTCGCGCCAGTCTGAGCGTGACGCCTCACGCCAAGCTGAGCGTGACAACAACAGAGTGTTGGTCATCTAGCTTTCAATATACGCGATCGGCATAGCTCCGAGCGTCTGGATCGTGAGCGTTTTTCAATTGCAAGTATTATTGTTCTGAAAGTCACGTGGCGCTGAGCGTTAAGAGCTTGCATGACATCAAGAAAAACTTTATGTCTACATGACCATGAGCGTCTGGCGTTGAAACTTTGTTACGCCAGGCGCTATATTAAGAAATAAATATTAACTAGAAAGATATTATGTTCTCAGACCAGGTCCTGCTTGAACTAATTCTTGGTTGGGAGAGCTAGAATTAAACCTCTAAAGCATTGAGGTCAGAATTCAGAACCTTAAGAAGTTGACTCCTAGGAAACAAGACATCTCTACCTAGGTTAGAGACTAGTAGGAGGAAGGGTGTGACTTTCAGAAACTCAGAGTTTTCTGAAGAGTTTCCATTTTATTTTTATACCTGCTGCTCCTCATTCCGCCTTCAGAGTTTTTCGGTAAGGAAGACGGCAAAGGAGTCTCGGTTTATTATTTTATTGTTATTACTAGCCAATCTACAACCCTAGTTGGAAAAGCAAGATGCTATAAGCCTAAGGGCTCCAATAGGGAAAAATGGCTCAGTAAGAAGAGGAAATAAGGAAATAAATAAATGATGAGAATAAATTAACAATAAATCATTCTGAGAAAAGTAACAAAGTCAAAAAGACAGTGCTGTTAGGGCAGTGCCTTAGCGCGTCCTCTTACAGCAATAAGAACTTAACTGCAGATGTTGGTGCAGCAGCACGTTCAGCTGCAACAGCAGGAAGTACATTAAAGCTTTTGTAAGGGAAGGCAGTCCCCCCTTTTATGCTGTTTACGGCCTGTCAGGATGTCAGAAGTTGTCAAAGCTTTAGTTCAGACTAATAAGGATCTTGTTCCTGAGTCTGTTGTTATGGTACAGGCACCGCCTCTTCTGCCAGACTGTTTTCCGTCTGCTGAAATGCGGAGCGTGATGTAAGCGATGAGGAAAGCGGGTTGCGATCAAGGTTTTCTACACCGATGTCACCTAATGTTGATCTTAGTTGGTCTATGCTGCTGGCATGAAGCAATGGGTCTCATCTGTTATGCAGTCTTATCAGCCTGCTGTTAGCAAAGCGATTGTTCCTCATGATTCTTTTCAGGACGCGTTGTCGCACAGGCTGCCTACCAGCAATCTAATTTTGAATAGCATGATAAGGCTTTTATATCCCATTGAGTGTCTTCTCTTGATATCAGACATCAAACGGCCAAGCGTGTCATCGAGCGTTTACCTTCCAAGTGCGGCGTCGATCGCTAGGCAGCTAAACGCGACATTGGGCGTCAAGCTGAACGTGAAGTCGGCCGTCAAGTTGAACGTGACATCGAGCAACAGGCTTGTGACGTCGAACGTCAAACAAACTGTGACGTTCAACGTCAGTCACATACTATTCAGGCTACGTCCAGAGGACAAAACTTCTCTATGGAGACTCCTAAGACTATGCTCACAGTAGTAAAGAAGGTCCACTGGATGATCTCTTTAGATCTCCAGGATGCTTGCTTCTACTTCCTCATCCATCCGAACTTCAAGCTACCGGAAGGTTCGTGTATGGGAGGAAGTTGTCCAGTTTTGAGTTCTTTGTTTAGGGCTAAGGGCTAAGCACCACCCCTCAAGTAGAGGTTGCGTCTGTGCGGACATATCGTTGTGCCCTATCCTTAGACCTCTAGAAAGAAGTATTCCAGTTTCGGGCCTTAGGCTGCGGCCTCACCACCGTCCCTCTAGTCTTCACAAAGATCATGATGAATGTGGAAGCATGCTCCACTCAAGAGGCATCAGAGCCTCCTTGTACTTGGACGATTGGCTACTAAGAGCCCCCTCACTCAATCGCTGTCTGGAGAATTTGCGTCTGACAATGAGTCTGTCAGAGGAGCTAGGACTTCTGGTGAATTTAGAGAAGTCTCAATTGATCCCTTCCCAGAAGATCCTTTATTTGGAGATGGAGATTCACAGTCTGACTTTTCAGTTTTTTCCATCACCTGCAAGAATACAGCTAGCTCTCATAAGGCTTTGCGCCTTTCTAAAGAAGGAGTTTTGTTTAGTGAGGGAGTGGATGAGTCTCCTGGGAACCCTCTCTTCACTAGAACAATTTGTATTTATGGGGAAACTAAATTTACGACCCCTTCAGTTCCATCTCAATTGCCATTTGAGCAAAGAGGACAGCATCGACAAGGAGACCATTCCTCTTATGGAACCAATAAAAGAGTGCCTTCATTGGTGGAGCAACATAAACAGGCTCCAGGAAGGTATCTCTTTGGAACAAAAGAGCCCAGACCTTGTGTTGTTTTCCGACGCCTTGGACTCGGGGTGGGGAGCAACACTAGGAAAGTCAGAGATTTCGGGTCTGTGGACCAAACAACAGCTAAGTCTCCACATCGATCAAAAGGAACTGTTAGCAGTCCTGTTGGCTCTCAAGGGGTTCGAGAAGCTAGTACTGAACAAAGTAATACAAATCAATGACGCCATTACCGCTTCCATTCCAGATAATGTACGAGTGGTATGGCTTTCACTTGGACTTTCTGGTTCTCCTTTGTAGGAAGTTTGGAACCAGTTCCTTGCGGGCAAGGTTGTGCCTCAGGTCCCTTCTCTTGTGGAACCCTTGGGAGTGCCGGACCTCGCCTACCTCCCGTCAACTCAGTCGGCGCCCGCTGAAGTTTCACTGGTTGCAGTAACTTCAGCTCCTGTGGCGCCTACCTCTCACACTGTTTGCGCTTTACAATACACAGCGTCGCAAGCGCAAACATCGCAGTACCTCCTCCTCCCCCTCCTCCTCGGAGGCTAGTAGGAAGAGAGAGAAGAGGAAAAAGAGAGCTCGCTTTCCTTTGCCTAGATGTTCTCGCCGGAGAGACAGGAGATATAGGAAGAGACGTCAACGTTCTCGCTCTTCCTCGCCTTCTGTCTCTTCACAATATGTCTCGCCTCGAGACTATAAGCGCTCTTGGCGCAAACCTAAGAAGAGCCCTTCCTCTCGTTATCGTTCTGCCTCGCTATCGTCTTCCTCTCGCGAGGGATTATCTTAGAAGTCAGCAGTGAGGCCAAGGGCAAAGCGCATCCTGACCTCGAACCCTCTCCTTCACATATTAGTTTGAGGGTCTCTGTTTGCTCTAGGAAAGTCAGAAAGAGTGCTTCTCCTCGCTTTCGCTCCTTATCTTCAGAGAGAAGGATCGCTCTCGCCCTTCGCTTTCTCGATCTCGCAAGTCTCCGGTCATACACTCAAGGGGTCAATCTCCTCGCCCTCGTGTTTCAGACAGGACAACCACCCAGGTTCCCTTGCTCCCTAATGAGTTATGGATTATGAGTCACTCGAAAACCTCGGAAGAAGACGCAGGGGTTCAACCCTTCTTCTCTTTGGTTGAGAGCATAGGGCAAAGGGGAAACATGTTAGAGAGGCTAATAAGAAAGCACGCCCAGATAGCAGCGACGTAGAACACAAGGCCGATGTCTTTGGCCGCTCTGTTCATTATCCTGTGCTTCATGTGGAAGCTCATGAGCTGCCCACGTTACGAGGTAGCACTCGTTGTCAACCTTCAACTTAAACAAGGCTTGTTGATGGGAAGCATAGATTGCTGCCAGGAGGTTTGCCTCCAAGGGTTGGAGAACCTCCCCTCACGAGGGAGTGTTGACCTTCCCCGGAATTGGGCTCCCCCCTCCCCCTTCGGAAGGAGAGCTTCCCCACTTCAACTGTTCAGCGACCTTTCCTCTTTCGAGAAGAGTTGCAGACAGCTCGACGAGTTCTGTTTCTGCTATCTCGTCGCCGAAGACTGTGCTTCTTCCCCTTAAGCTGGGGAAAAGCAAATCTAAGACTTGTTCCTCCTTCGAGGGGAACTTCCCCTCTCGTTCGTGAGAGGGATTGTTACGCTTATGCTTTTTTCCCATTGAGCTGGGAGAAAGCTTGTCTTAGGCGATGTCCTCCTTCGGAAGGACTTCTCTCTCGTTCACGAGAGAGATATTATTACGCCTACGCTTTTTTCCCATAGAGCTGGGAGAAAGCTTGTCTTGGGCGATGTCCTTCTTCGGGAGAACTTCTCTCTCGTTCGCGAGATAGAGAGGTTATTACGCCTCTGATTTTTTCCCATAGAGCTGGGAGAAAGCTTGTCTTAGGCGATGTCCTCTGACTTCTCCCTTGTTTGCGAGAGAGAGATTATTACGCCTATGCTTTTTTCCCATAGAGCAGGGGGAAAGCTTGTTCTAGGTGTTCTCCTTCGGGAGAACTTTCCTCTCGTTCGTGAGAGAAAACTTGTAGGAGTTTGCTGATCCACCAGGGGCGATGGGAGAGCTTTCTATGAAGCAGGTTTCCCCTTCGGGGGAATGAGTCTCGTTTTCAAAAGAAGACCCCCTCTGGGCATCGGCGGTTCCCCCCTTACGTTTATGGCTCTCCTCCAGGGGTTGAGCGAGAGCCTTGTCTTAAGCGATGTTCTCCTTCGGGAGAACAAACCTCCCCTGCGGAGGAGCTATCTTTAGATCTGGAGCAGTCTTCCCTTCGGACGGAGTCTGCTGAACGTTCCTCTCCGTAGGATTGTAGAGTGGAAGAGTTTGTAACTCCTCTCCATCCCGGACGTTCTCCTCCTTGTGATGTGAGGAGACGTCTTTTTGAACCTACTGGTTCTACTCACGTTGACCCTTCCGGGTCTCGTTACGATCACCCTTTGTGCTGGCGTGATCATGAGCCTTTGGGCTCTCGTCATGTTGATCCTGTGGGATTCTATGATCTTAGGAGTCCTTCGGGCCTCCCTCCCGCTGGACTTTCGAGTTCACACGATTTGAAACCTTCGAGTTTCAGTTATGTTGAGCCTTTGGGCTTTCGAAACAATGGTTTCACTCATCCTTCGGGCTCTCGTACCATCAGTCAGTCTTACCCTTCGGTGTATCGGGACAAGGAAACTTCGGTTCCACATTGCGCTATCCCTTCGGGGTCTTGCAACACAGGTTGCTGAACCCTCGGGGTCTCTCATGCCTTTAGTCACGCTGACACTTCGGTGTCTCGTGACAGGGAAACTCCGGTTTCCCGTTGCTGTGATCCTTCGGGGTCTTGCAACACGACCTATAGGGGCTCACGCGATCACCCTGAACCTTCTGGTTCTCGTGAAACAAGTCACCAAAAGTTGTACTCTTATGACAAAGAGTCTTCGGACTCTCGTCGCGCTGAGTGTTCGCACGTGCGACCAACTTGGCGTGCGCAACCAACACTGCGTGCGTGACCATCAAGAGTTTTACTCTTATGACAGAGAGTCTTCCGACTCTCGTCACGCAAAGTGATCGCGCGCGCTCAATTAGCGCTACGCCCGCCACCATCATCATCAAGAGTTTTACTGTTATGATAGAGTCTTCTGACTCTCGTCACGCAAAGTGTTCCCTCGTGCGCGCAATTAGCGCTATGCACGCAACCATCGTCATCAATAGTTTTACTCTTATGACAGAGAGTCTTCTGACTCTCGTCAACGGTATCCTACTTCGCTGTTACCTCCAGACACTCCGACTTCTATCGCTCTTCCCCTTTTGATAGGAAAGATGCGAAGGGTAAGATAAAAGGTTTGTCTTCTACTCGCGTCTTCACTTCACCTGTAATAACATGCGAGGAATTAGCGCAACCTTAGGATTCCTCAGAAGAGCTACTGTCGAAGGACTTAGAGTCCTCCTATTTAAGGGCTCTAAGAACTATGTGTAATATCTTAGGCCTCGGCGATTTGCATCTGTCTCCCCTACCTCTTGACGCTCCAGCCATAAACAGGCTATGTCGTCCTCCACCGAACCCTAAGACCAGAATTGAACTTCCCTGGTCTGATCACCCTGCAGGCCGTCTGAGGAAAGTCTTGCAGGCGGTCTCGGGAGAAACGGATTCCATGAAGTCTCAGAGATCCCATAAACTTTTGCAATTCCCGTTTATGAGGCAAAAATTGTTTTACAAGGTCCAAGACGCCAAACCTTCTCCTCTGACCTTGGATCCCCTCATGGCGAAGCCTACACCTGGCTGCTACTCGGAGTAACTCTACTCTTCCAGTCTCTTTCTCAGGCACAGAAGCCTCGGCAGTGGAAGCAGCTTCAATGTCCCTTCTGGAGACTTTATCTTGGTTTAACACATGGTCTGGGACAGTCGGCTACCTCGTGAGTCACGAGGACCTGTCAAACCAAGACTCCATACAGTCCCTACAGGAAGTCATAGCTGATGGGGCCAAGACAATGAACCTCCTAACTGCTACAATAGCAACTATGTGGGGCAATTGTGTTCTTAAAAGGAGGGAATCAGTAGTTTCCAGACTTCATAGGTGGCGGACTTCCTTTTGTACCTCAGGGAGGAAAAGCTCCTCTCAGTCTTGGCGAGGAAGGGCTATCGCTCAGCCTTGAGCCTCATCTGTAGACTTGAGAGGGGTTGACCTTTCCGCTTCGGAAGGTATCGCCTTGTTGATTCGAGGTTTTGAGCGATCTTGCCCCCAAGTTGAGATTAGACCACCACCTTGGGACGTGTCTTTGGTCTTACGTTCACTGAAGGGTCTGCCCTATGAGCCCTTAAATAGGGCCTCAGACTACTTTCTGACCCTTAAGACCTTCCTCCTCGTAGCTCTCACCTTGGCTAAAAGGGTCAGTGAGCTACTGTACATGGTCTGTCTTACAACGTCACCCATTCTATGGGATGGGTGGAAGTCTCTCAACTTCTTACCAGGTTTTGTGGCTAAGACTCAGAATCCTTCATCTGCCGATGAGAGATTTTGAGAATTTCAATTTTCCAGCCTCACCGAGGTAACACAGGATACAGACCAGTTGTTACTGTGCCCAATCAGGGCGCTAAGGAAATTCCTGAAGCGCACTAGACCTTTCAGACCACGTCTCCGTCATCTCTTCCTTAATACCAACAACGTAAAGAAGAGAATCTCTCACAACACCATCTCTTTCTGGCTCAAGAAAGTTATTGCGAGGGCTATTCATGGAGACCCAGAGGCAGCACAACTCAAAGCCCATCAAATTAGGAGAGTGGGTGCCTCACTGGCGTTTAAGAGAATTTCTCAGTCTCCCAAGTCTTAAGAGGTGGGGTCTGGAAACGCCAATCTGCATTCATCGCTTACTATTTGAGCGACGTGACACATAGGTCTCTAGACACCTTTTCTTTAGAGCCTATTGTGGCAGGTCAACTGGTGGTGTAGCTACCTTACGCCCTTTCAGGGGACAGTAGCCATTGGTGGAGGATACTGTGTTACACTAAGTTTTAAGAAGGACATCCACCTATCTTCTTCATTTCCTTCTACCTCCCATCTGGGGATCCTAGTCTGTAGCCAGTTTCAGCTGGACTCGCCAATGGAAATAAGGTATGAAACTCATCTGATTCCTCTCATAGGGTATAAGTTATATTCGTAGTCACGAAATTTTCCTTTTCAAGGTCGGGGGAATCCTAAGTATGAAGGGGTCCGAGTTGAATGTTCCTGACCCTCTTCATCCTGAAACTTTTGTTTCCAGGAAGCTACAAACTTTCAGTTGTGCTAAGACTATGGGGATCTACAAAGAAAGAAGATATACAGGAGATTTTTTCTTCAAGAGAGTCTAGTCTGAGGACCATCTTCCCTATGAATAGGGAACTCCTTGGCCACCCTAGCCTCAGGACTAAGTCTCCTCTAGTAAAGAAAGAGGGTTTGTATCAGTGGGGGAACAAATGACAAACTTATAACAGAGTTTGTATTTTTCCTAACACAAACCCGAATACTTTACACAAATCTTCCCTCCATCTCCGCCCCCTAGAATAGTCCTAGCTAGAAACCGATTGAAGGTAAACCGTAGCCCAACCGGCTGTCCCCCACTACTAACAGGTGGATAACTACCTACCTACCAGGTCGTTAACAACCTTGTTAGGTTTTTCTGCCGTATTTTCCAGCTTGTGCTAGAATATCTCCTATAGTAAAGAATTTGGGTTTGTATGTTAGGAAAAATACAAACTCTGTTATAAGTTTGTCATTTTTTGCCATACTGTATGTTTAATGGGGGCAGGGACAGAATAACTTAATTATCAGTTATTTAAAATCTGAAGTCTATATCTGACTAAGTCCATTGGGTAGATATATGATACTTTAATTTCTAGCCAAATACATGAACTTTATATTTTCCTACTAGCTATCTTGTGCTTATGCATTTCTGACCATGATTATTGGGGGAACCACCAGTGTATGAGTTTTTGGACCCCATTATATAAAGACTAAAAGGGACTCCAGTGGGAAACCAGGGTTTTATTGGGTGGGAAATGTCCAAAACGAGTGATTTGCAGCAATGATAATGGTTAGAAATGCAAAATAAAGTCACGATAACTAGTTGGAAAAATATATGGTTCATGTAAGTTGCTGAAAATTAAAGTATCATAATTTTCTATGATTCACTTCACATCTTTAATGATTTATGCTCCTATGTCCTGGATAACGGTGCATTTGTTCCGTAACTGGAATACAACCCTACACTATTTATTAGGGGTTATTACTTTCGGTGAAGCTGAAAGGACGAGCCACCAAATCACTTGTGATTGAGCTCACTTTGCTTTTGGCTTGAATGGTAAATGGTATTTGCCACTCTTCATTCTCACCAAATATTTGGACTGCCATTAATGCTTTTTGTGTTTGCTTTTTCTTTACAGTGTGTTTGTGTTAACTTCTGCCGAACATGCGTACCTGGAACTGCTAGGTTAGGTTAGGTAGGTTTGTTAGATTCTGTACCCTTTTACAAATCTCAGGAGTGTTAAATAATCACATTTTGTGACCTAGGAATGGGGGTCAAGCCCCCTGGCTGGAAGTTGTGACCTGGAAACTACTAGGTTAGGTTATGTACCCTTTTAAAAATCTCAAAAGTGTTAGGTAATCACATTTTCCCTTGTTTTCGCACACCCAAAATCCCAGGTTCCCTCCTGCGTCCTTCGATAGAACAGCTTATTTGCAGTGGAAATAAATGTCAGATTCATTGAAAGCACATCATTTACTGCAGTTAAAGTTTTTTTTTTCTCTTAGAAATGTGTCCTGTGTTTTTCTGTAAATTTACCTGAACAAGTCATAGCTAATGTGGCATTTTTTGCCATACTGTGTGTTTAATGGGGGCAAGGACAGAATAACTTAATTATCAGTTGTTTAAAATCTGAAGTCTATTTATGACCAAGTCCATTGGGTAGTTATATGATACTTGTCTTCCGCGCGCGGGCGCTGGTGGTCTTCCGTGCATGGCAATGCTCTTGCGCGCACGCGCGCCAACAGTCTTCCACGCACGGGCGCCGATGGTCTCCCGCGTCAATGGTCTTTCGCTCGAGAGCGCCAGCAGTCTCCATGTAGTACTCTCACGCACGCTTCAATGCACCCGCCCTTGCGCAACCAGTCACACGCTTCGGCGCATTCTAGGGAGATTGCACAAAACTACACAGTGCCTTACTGCGCGCGCCAGCGCTCCTCTGCACTTTTCTGCGCAGTTGCGGTCTCAGATCCAATGCGCCAGCTCTTGCCAATTAGCCAGTGCTCGCAGATTCAATGCGCCAGCTCTTGCCTAAGAGCCATTGCTTGCCTGCTCTCCAGGCAGAAATTGAGCACCAGCATCATCCCGTGTGCCATCGCTCCAGTACTCTCCTGCGCACGCGCGCAATAGGCAGAAAAAAGGAATAAAGCTTTTTGGACAGCCCCGCAAACCGGGAAAAGAGGAAAGAGGCTTCACAGAGGGATTCAAGATGTCTCTTCTGAAGTTACTTTTTTCCTTGACAGACCACAGTCAGCAAACAGGAAAGCTTCAACAGTCTGATCTCTAGATCACTGTTTGCTGATGGCTAGTTCACGGTTTACTGATCGCTATGTCACCGATCACCAGATCGCCAATTGCTAGCTCAACGCTGATCTTTGACCTCTAGTCCCTCCAATGACTAATGATCTCCGATTGCTAGCGTTTCAATCACCAATTGCTAGTCAATAACCAGTCATCAGCTTACAGATCACCGATGGGCAGCTCATTTTTCTTCGATCATTGAACTCAGCTCGCTGATCTCTGACCAGCCTATCTTCAGCTTGCTGATCTCTGATCAACCAGGGGGGACCATAATCAGCTTGCTGATCTCTAGCTCACCATCGGCTCACAGACCGCCGATTCACAGGTCATCGGCTATTCGCCAGCATCAATCCCATCAGGGCGCATGGTAGAGCTAAGCGTTGCCTTCCTTCTATTAGTTAAAGGAATTCTCTCTCAGGGAAGAATTCTTACACTGGGTATCGCGTCTGATCCTTTACGACACGAGTCAATACTCCAGCGTCGACAATCTTCCATGCAAAAGGATCTGTAAGGAGCTGTCCCTTTGGGTCGATGTCCACACCATGTTGGAGTTCGAACAAGGGCTAAGACCTCAGGTCTTCTTTTGCACACTGGACCTAGAGGACACTTACTTTCAGGCCCAAACCATCCATCTAGGAAGGTTGGAAGATTCAGTCTAGACAAACAAGAAACACCAGTTCAGGGCACTGTGCTTCTGTCTTTCCACTACACCCATCCTGGTCTCACAGGATCGGCTTCTGTCTCCTCCGTTTCGGGACGACTGACTAACATGAGCAGACTCGGTGGCAACCTTGCATTAGCACCGGAACTTCTGAAGTCTTTTTACCAAGATCCAGTGATCAGGGTAAACCTGCGGAAGTCTTCCCTACTTACCTCCCAAAAGACTGGTGTATCTGGGAATAATTCTAGACACCAATCTCCACAAAACCTTCTCGAAACGAGAACAACTCCCATTTCAAAGTGCCTTGAGTCGAACTGGAATCAGGCCCTCGATCCCCCATACATTCTGACCCCCATGGGACCAGAAGTTTGGACGAACCTCAAGGGAAACCTGTGGAAGTCTTCTGTACTTCCCTCCCAGAAGACTGGTGTATCTGGGAATGATTTTAGACACCAATCTCCATAAAACCTTCTCGAAACGAGAACAACTCCCATTCCAAAGTGACTTGAGTCGGACTGGAATCAGGCCCACAATCCCCCAAACATTCTGACCCCCATGGGACCAGAAGTTTGGACGAACTTCAAGGGATGGGTGTCAGTCGAGAATCTACAGAGCGGCATAACCTTCTCATCCTTCCCCACTCCTCGGACTTGATGTTGTGCTTAGAACACATCAAAAGAAGAGAGGAGGGACCATAGTGCTGCACCACACGACCTCAGCCCTCTGGACAGAGTCTGAAAGTACCTTCACTTTAATCTCTTAAGAGATGAAGGTCAACTTTCCGGTCCTTCAGCAGCCTCATCGGTTCCTAACAGACCAACTCAGTGATGTGATGGACGACAACACCACACACCACATAAGAGACTCACATCAGCAAGCAAGAAGGAACTTGCTCGTAGCCTCTTCCCAACTAACAGTATAAACACTTAAGATGGCCCAAAGTCGTTCGGTACCACTATCAGCCCGCTTCATTCCAGACTAGAAGAACATGCTCGCCGAATGGTCTTTAAGATCGCCTTGTAGCCGACAAAGTCCCGACTTTACGGGGTCTTCCAACTAGGGATCTGTTCGCAACGCTCCTGAATCTCAACTGCCGTTGCTCCCCAGTCCTAGACCTCAAGGCTCTCTGGCAATAACGCTGGGTACAACAATGACATTTACGTCTCGTCCCTGTTTTATCTGGAGAAGGACAATCAAGAAAGCTAGAACATCGGTCAACCTTTCAAAGACTCTCCTAGCTCCGCTATGGCATTATGCAGAACGGTTTCCAAACCTTTTGCAGCTCCTGATAGAGCCTCCAAGAGAACCCTCTCCATATCACAGACAACCCACTTCGACACCTACCACAAGCTATAGCTTTGCTATGATTGTACACCTGGAGACTACCCAGTACCTCTTTTGCGAAAAGGTTGTCAAGATATCTGAGGAATTCCTCAGCATCAGTCTACTAGGCAGTATAACGTCTTGTGTGATTGGTGTCATGTGAAAGTGTCTCTCTCCACTTGATACCTCTATTCCAGTGCATACAAGAGGAAAAGAACCCCTATTCAGTTTTGACAGGTAAAGATGATCACTGAACCTTGATTCTTCACCTTCAAACTTAAAGAAAGGGACATCCTCTCATCATAGACCTTTCCTAACTCATAAGAACTTACAACTTGCCTTTCTCCAGTCGGAATTGAGACCTTCCTCTCGGAACATGGTTCAAATTCTCCGATCTCTAAAGAGACCTCCTTATCTTCCACTTCACCAGGCAACAAATTTTCTCCTGATTTAAGAAGACAATGTTCCTACACACTCAGACAGCAACCATGCGAGTCAAGGAACTTCATGGTCTCTCTTTCGACATCGCCCATTATTGAGAAGGGCGAAAGACAATGTTCAGTTTCGTTCCTGAGTATGTCGCCAGAGGTGACGGATCCTACACAAGTCTCCACTTGCTAACGGACGATCCAGATCATCTGTTACTGTACCCTGGGTAAGGTATGAGACTTTACCTAAAGAAAACGGCAACAACCCACCCAGGTCCCTTCTCTTGTCATCAGCACTGGGAGAGACTAGAGGAGGATCACCGAAACATCATCTTGACGTGACGACTCACAGTGTCAGGTGCATAGCTATGCCCCTGGTCCTTCTTAGCAGATTACTCTGTGACACAGGTTTTACAAGAAAGATGTGAATGCTCCAGGTGACTTTCACAACCTTTCTCTTGCAAGACGTGACCCACAGGAACTCGATACGATCTCTATCGGTCCGGTGGTGGCTGCACAACAGCTGGTTGTATACCTCAAGCTCCTTATTGGACAAGTAGCAGAAGGTTGAGGGCACTGTTACCCGGTTTTAGTCTGCGTGAATGAAAAGATTTGACTGGCTCTTATTCTTTTCTTCATCCTACCCTCTCGTGGGGAAAGCAGCATCCTGGGTTCTCTGCATAAGCTGTCCTCAAACCACTGAAGGTAAACCATGCTCCCTTGTGTACTTAGTATTAAGCTAATACTGTTGCGTCCCGATACCCTGGCGAGGTGGTATTGGGAAAGTCTTGGTTACATCAGGTTTTTCCTACATAGATTTGGAATAACTATACCTAGACAGTCACGCTTCTGAATATCTCAACACACAGCTTGCGTAGGCTGCGGACCTTTCGTAGCATGGTTTTAGCGAGGGCAGGGACTCCCTATTTTTGAGTACTAACATACTCAGATAAGGAGCCCCCGGGCAAAGCCAAGAGCCAGATTGGCAGTGACGTCCACCCTAATAAATAGAGGGGTTTGTATTCCAGTTACGGAACAAATGTCCAATTTGTAGATAATTTGTATTTTTACTAACTACTGTATACAAACCTTAGCTATTTATACAAACTTGCCCGCCATCCCTATCCCCCTTGAAGTCCTACCTCCAAGCAAAGTGACTAAATCACAGGTGTGTGAACGGGAGTGGTAGCAAGCTACACCCCCCCTACCCTCGCTAACTAGCGGTGTGGGTAGTTAACCCTCTCTAAATTTTAATGGCTCGTCATTTCAGCTCCGCCGAAAGTATAACCCCTAATAAATAGCTAAGGTTTGTATAGTTAGGGAAAATACAAATTATCTACGAATTTGTCGTGGTTCATGTAAGTTGCTGAATATTAAAGTATAATAATTGTCTATGATTTACTTCACATCCTTAATGATTTTTGCTCCTATGTCATGGTTAACGGTGCATTTGTTCCATAACTGGAATACAAACCAATGCTATTTATTAGGGGTTATTACAAATTTTGGTGAGGGTTAACTATCCATCCCGCTAGTTACGGGGGGGGGGGGTGTTAGTTCACTACCCCTCCCATACACACACTTGTGATTGAGCTCACTTTGCTTTTTGTGCAAATGGTGAATGATCGTTTCCACTCTTCATTCTCACCAAATATTTAGACTGCCATTAATGCTTTTTGTGTTTGCTTTTTCTTTTCAGTGTGTTTGTGTTAACGTTTGCTGAACATCCATACCTGCTCTGGACTTGCAGGCTGGCACTGCAATACCATCATGTCTGCGTTGTACACCGGTCTCCACACCCTTTGTCCCTTCTGCAGAGGTCAACGGTATGATAGTGATAAGTGTAGTGAGTGTCGGGAGTGGTCTGCCTCCCAGTGGGAAAGGTTTGAGCGCCGACGGAAGCCAAAGTCTAAGCATCTCTCTTCATTCCGGAAGAGATAGAGAGGGCTGCTGAGCGATGGAGGGAGTCGTCAAACGATTCTCTCCTTCATAGAGCCATGACATCACAGACCTATGGTAGACCTTCCCAGTCTTCATGGCCTCAGCAAGCACCTTCCTCTTCTCACCAGTCAATTCTAGGTCCTCCAGACCTTCTAAGATATACCAGTTCAAGGTTCTATGCTTCTGTCTCGCGACAGCTCCTCAGGTATTCACCAGAGTATTCCCTCTAATATCATCTTGGGCTCACAGGAATGGCATCCATCTTCTCAGATATCTGGACGACTGGCTGATCTTAGTAGACTCAGAGACGACCCTTCTTCGTCACCGAGACATGCTTTTTGACATTTGTCAGGACCTGGAGGTTCTGATAAATCATGAGAAGTCATTACTGCAACCTTTACAAAGACTGGTATACCTCGGTATGATCATAGACACCGTCCAAGAGAAAGTCTTTCTATCAGACGAAAGAATACATAGACTGAAGGAAGTGGCTGCACCCTTCCTCAGGAAAGAATTTCTTCCAGTCTCTCGTTGGTTGAGTCTTAGGCCATCTAACCTCTCTCATCCGTCTTGTTCAAAACAGATGCATCAGGATAAGATCCCTGCAGTGGCAGCTTAAGTCCGTGTGGAATCAACACTCCGATCCACCGGACACCCGATTTCCTATAACTCAGGATCAGGTGACGTATTTGAGTTGGTGGATGGTAGATGAAAACCTTTGAAGCGGCCAGAATCTTCTAGTTCTCCCTCCAGATTTGATGCTCTTCACAGATGCATCAAAAGAAGGGTGGGGGCTCACTTGCTGCACCATACGATCTCCGGCCTGTGGTCAGAGTCAGAAAGGTACCAACACATAAATCTAGAGATGAGAGCAGCTTACCTAGCTCTTCATCTGTTCCAACAGTTGCTGGCAGGTCACTCTGTGGTGTTGATGAGCGACAACACCACAGTAGTGGCTTACATAAACATGACGGTACCTTTTCGCAGCCTCTATGCCATCTTACATTAAAGATCCTCAAATGGTCAGAACAACGTTCGGTGTGTCTATCAGCTCGATTCATTCCTGGCAAGAGGAATGTGCTTGCGGACAGTCTGAGGAGAGCGACTCAGATATTAGGCTCCGAATGGTCTTTGAATCGTCAGATAGCCAACAAAGTCCTGACTTTGTGGTGTTCCCTGACTGTAGACATGTTCGCAACATCTCTGAACAGCAAGCTTCCCCTGTATTGTTCTCCAGTCCGGGACCCTCAGGCTCTATGGCAAGATACATTCCAACAACGCTGAGACAACATCGACGTGTACGCCTTTCCCCTGTTATGTTTGATGGGAAAACTGCTCAATGAAATAGAGCATCCAAAGATCTAATGATGACCCTTGTAGCTCCGCTATGGCATCATGCTGAGTGGTTTCTGGACCTCCTGCAGCGCTTCTAGTAGATCTAGCGAGAGAACCCCCTCCACAACCAGATCTACTCAAACAACCACACGCGAACATCTTCCACAAGACCGTGCAGTCGCTTTGAATTCACGCATGGAGATTATCCAGCGTCCCCTCTCTCAGAAGGGCTTTTCACAACAAGTTGCGGAGCGAATGTCGGGATACTTGCGTAGGTCCTCGGCCTCGGTCTACCAGGCAAAATGGGGAGAGTATTCTGTGATTGGTGTCGTGGAAGGAATATCTCGACACTTGATGCCACTATTCCAGTAATAGCGGAGTTCCTTGTATACCTTCGGGAGGAAAAGCTCCTTTTGGTCTCGGCGGTGAAAGGGTATCACTCAGCCTTAAACCTAGCCTTTAAACTGACAGGAGTGGATATTTCCTCTTTGTTGGAGCTTTCTTTACTCATATGGAGTTTTGAGATCACTTGCCCCCAGTCAGAGATTAGGCCTCCTCCTTGGAACGTGGTTCACGTCTTGAGATCTTTGAAAGGACCCCCCTATGAACCATTACGCCATGCAACTGACCGAGATCTCACTTTGAAGACAGCGTTCCTGCTCGCTTTAGCCTCGGCAAAGAGTCCGCGAACTTCATGGCCTCTCGTATGACATCACCCATTCAAGGGGATGGGAGGAAGTGACACTCGGCTTCGTCCCTTAGATTACTGCTGAGACTCAAAATCTGGGGGTGCTAGACCATAGATTCTAGCCCTTTCAGAGTGCAAGTCTTCCTTCTGTAACCAATGACCCAGATCAGTTTTTACTATGCCCAGTGAGGAGTTTGAGATACTGTCTTAAGCGCACTGCAGCAACACAGCCCAGACTAACACCTCTGTTTGTTAGTTCAGGAGAGTAAAGAGGAGGATCACCAAAAACACGGTTTCCTCCTGGATTCGTCAAGTAATTGAAAGAGCCTTGGCTCCTGATCCTCCTCAGGCTCATTTACCTAGAGCCTATGATGTCAGGGGAATCAGTACTTCCCTGGCATTCAAATGTAACATCTTTGTGTTGCAAGTTCTTTAAGCGGGTTGTGGAAGAGACAGACCACCTTCACAGCGCATTATTTAAAAGACGTGACCCACAGGAGACTCGATACGTTCACTATCAGTCCTGTGTTGGCTGCTCATGAAGTGGTTTAAGATACCTCAAGCTCCTTGATGGACGAGTAGCAGTTGGGTGAGGGCATTGGTTACCTGGGTTAAGACTGGGGTGAATGAGAATAATGTCTGGCTTTCCCTTTCTTCATCTTGGAGCACAGCACCATGGGTCCCTCTGTAAGTTGGCTTCAACCTCTGCTGGTAGTTATCACTTCCCTTGTGTAGCCTAGTATAAGTTATAAAAGTGTTATAGTGTCCACGTCCCCCTTGCTTTCTGCGAGGTAGCAATGGGATACGTCTTGTTTTCCTATATAAACACGGAAGGCATTCATACAAAACAACCTTTATTACACTGCATTGCATAGGTCGTTGGTATAGTCACTTTGTGTATTTCAGCGAGGTATCAAAGTTTTTCCTAGACCACAGTCATATACTGTTCTAGGTAAAACGGGTCAATGTCCATGCCAGATCTAGGACTTCCACCCACCTAATAGTGAGTCATCCACATGAATAACGGAAGGTTTGTTTGTATAGGAACAAATGACAAATTTGGAGATAATTTGTATTTTTCCCTAACTGATATAAACCTGGAGTTATTTATATAAATTGGCCCGCTGTCACCTGTCCCCCGGAAGTCCTACCTGCAATCTAAAGTGACGTCTCTCACCTGTTGTGAGAGTATATATAGAGGTGGCTGGGTACCCCCCCCCCCAGCCTACCCACTCAAGTGGTTAGGCAGGGTTGCCACCTTGCAATTAAAGTCTAATGGCTACTTTCCAGCTATGCTGCAAGATAATCCACATAAATAACTCCAGGTTTGTATTAGTTAGGGAAAAATAAAATTGTTCCGACGCGATATACAAACCTCGTAATCATTTGATATAGGAATTCGCTTCAGCTCAGCTGAAACATCCTAAGATTAAGAAAACCAGGCAGTTGTGCTGAATGGTTGGCTGGTAGCTAAGCTCCCCCCCCCCCCACTGCAACCCGCTTTCCTCATTCACTCGCTTCGGCTCAACGTGGATGGTTGTGCTACTCTCCACTCTCTACGCTGCAGCCCTTTGCCTTCTCTTGTACTTGTGTACTAGGGATTGTGTGATTGTTATGGAGGAGAAAGTTACTCGTAAGATGCCATGTTGTGTAGGATGTGGCGGGCGTTGCAGTAGGTGGCTTTCGTCACCTTCTGTAGACCCACACACGCTCTGCCCAACATGCAGGAAAAAACCTTGCTCTCAAGGTTCTCCCTGCCGTAAGTGTGAATCCTGGCCCCCCTTGCAGTGACAAGCTTTCGAGAATCGACGCAAATATCGCCGGACCCCTAAAGCTTCTTCTGCTTCAGAGAGCTCGCCTCTTTTGAAGAAGGGGGAGCCGGTGCAAAGTGTGTCGTCTCAAGAGACTACCATAGAAATCTGCTCACGCTCTCTCCGAGTCGGAGGAGGGTGTGAGTATGATTTTGGGAAGCTTGGATGCACAGCCTGTCGGGGATTTCTCAGATTTCGCCGGGGAAGTGGGTGACCTTAGCGCTCCCGCTACTTCGGCGATCTCGAGGGACACCTGACAGATTGTTGGACCGTCTGATACTGATGACGACTCTTTACCTGGTAAGATGGGGGAACTTTGGGCGTCTCTCGGATTATCAGGTAAGCCTGGCTTGGATGTTAAAACGCCCTTTAACTCTGGCGGACGAGATTGAACGTCATTTGAATGATCCGATTGTTGATGAACACATGAATGTAACTGATTTTGTAACTTTATCGACTCCCATGTTCCATGATGCCCCTGTTGTTGTTGACCATGTACCTATTAAAGCATTTGTTCCTGGCAAAATGGAAACTTTTTCCAAGGGTAAAATAACTGCAGGACTCCCTGTTAAAATAAGGGAGAGTAAGGTTTTAAACACGGAGATTTCTTTAACGACTGCTGGCAAACCCTTTACAGCTTTGCCCGCAAGTCAGTTAAAATTAAAATCTGGCAAAACTCCTGCCGATACAATATGTTTTTCAGGTTCACCACGCTCTCCCTACGGACGTGGCTCAGGTTGTTCATCCTTGTCCAGTGTCGTCTACTGTTACCTCGACCACCGCTCCAGTACTCTGACTCTTCTCCCCCAAGGAGAAAGAGGAAGGGGAAGAAGAGGAAAGCGAAGAGGGCCAGGAAGGCCAGTCACAATCAAAGGGACATGGCGCCCCGAGACACGTCTTCTCCTCCGGAGGATGAGGGCAACGCAAGAGATTCCCTTGTTCCCTCTGCTCGTGGGATTGTTCACGGCGAATTTTGCGCAAGGCCTCCATGCACAACAACCATGCTGGAGGGCGTAGGTATCGTCTCCCAGAGCATGGTGACGGGGTCCCCCGGGCCCCCGAGCTGCTGCTCAGACTCTATTTGAACCGCTCTTGAGTGGGGAAATAAGAGTCCCGGCTTCGGCACAAGAAATCACAGCTGTGGTCTCTCGTGAAGAATCCGTGGTACTCACAACTACCGCCACAGGGTTAACCACGCGGACTGACTCCGCGACTCGTGTGTTGCGTGAGTAGGGAGCAGGCCCAGACAGCTGCGCAATCAACCTGCGCGACTCAGGCCCGGCATGGAGCCACCTTGCGGCTTAGCCCGCGATATGGGGGCTGGTCGTGCATGACCAGGCTAGGTCTCGCGCATACCAGCCGCACGAGGTGCAGCCAACCCCCATGCTTTCTGGCCATGCAACAGGTGAGGCCGCGCACACCTCTCGCGCGACTAATCTGTCTACACCTCCTGTTGTAAGCGCTGCAGTTCCCAGCGATCCCGATCGTGGTCGAGCTCCTTCGGGAGCTTCAAGGGGGCTCACAGCGACCAGTCACGCACTCGGTCGCAGTGGGAACCTCAATACATTCTGTTGGGGATGAACCCAGCCAGGGTCCTTCCTCGACTCCTGAATACACGCCTGGTTCAGTCTTAGGACCAGAGGGACGGTACACATGGGGAATGTCATCACCTGTGCAGCATGTCGCTTCCCCTACACCTATGGATGTAGCGGGACCGAGGGATCAGCCACCTCCACGGCCTTCACCGGCCGTGGAGACGGAAGATCCCGAAGTGGAGTCGCTGTTCCTAGAGGTCATTAACCTCATGCGTGAGATTAATGGCCTCAGGGCTCCTCCTGGGGTAGTGTCTGAGGATAAGTGTAGTCTTGGAGTTCCTATGGGGAGCCCCCGAAGGCAGTTCACAGCCCATCACACTACCCTGGTCAAGACAGGCTGCTCGAGCATTGGAGTGAGTGAGTGACCAGATCGCAGGACCTGGTGACTCCCTCAACTACTTTAGCGACAGAAGAGGTACTATGTCACAGAGTCTTCTGTGCCTTTTCCTCTCCCTCTCGACCCCGCTGTCGGAGCGCTTGCTGGGGGTTCCTCGGGCGAGAGTTTGAAATCTCAGTCTCTCCTTGTCGGCCTCTGAGATTTCAACTATGGAGTCCATCTCTATAGCTGCTCTCCATGCTGCTTCGTGGCTCGACTACTGGTGTGGTACGACTACAGTGTTCGCAAGGGACACCAAGCTTACTACCCCCGAACACATGGAGCAGTACAGGAACCTGGCTTTGTCTGGTGGGAAAGCTGTTGCTTTTTTCTCTTGGACCAGCTTGCTACCCAGTATGCCAATCTGAGCCTCAAAAAGCGCGAGGCAGTAGCCGCTCGTTTGGCAACACAGATTGGTCCAGGAGAGGCCCTGGCACTCAGGAACGCTCCTATTAGAGCTGCAACTTCTCTCTTTCCACCAGAAGAATTTCGGGCCGCGCAGGATAAATGGCGCCGTGACTCGAAAAACTCCATTATCCACCAGGCGGAGGCTGCGAGTTTCAAGGGACCTGGTCCCGCGAAACCGTCCGCAGCCAGGGTGAGTCAGGCCAAGCCCACGGGAAGTAGCAATAGTACCGGTGGTCGTGCTCCTGCTGCTCCTGTGCAGCCGAGACCTGCTCCTGTTCAGAAGGGTTCTGCCCCCAAACAGACCTTTCAGCCTCCCTCGGGAGCGCCTCCACGTCAGGGATAGAACAGGGGCAAGCGAGGGAAAGGGAAACGTTGAGATTGGCTTTCCCCTTCCCATGCTGCCGAAGGTAGGGGGATGCCTATCGCGCCATTGGGCGATGTGGCAGCACCTCGGGGCCCAGGAATGGGTAGTGTTGACCCTTCGCGAAGGGTACGAGCTCCCATTCGTGCTTCATTGGCCCCCCCTATCCTCCACTCCAATAGCGTTCCACACGTACGCTCCAACATCTCCGAAGGCTCTGGCCTTAGAGGCGGAGGTACAGGAAATGTTGGAGAAAGATGCTCTAGAAGTCGTTCACGATCAGTCACTAGGGTTCTACTGTCGTCTATTCCTTGTTAAGAAGGCGACAGGAGGTTGAAGACCGATCATCGACCTTTCGCCATTGAACAAGTTTGTTCAGCAAACTACGTTCAAGATGCTGACAGTTCGCACTGTGTTGTTAGCCATCAGGCAGTACGACTTCATGCTTTCGATAGACTTGAAGGGCGCGTACTTTCAAGTACCCGTTCATCGGTCGTCTCGAAAGTACCCCCGATTGACCTTCCAGGGCACGGTGTATCAGTTCAAAGTCCTGTGCTTCGGACTGTGCACAGCTCCCCAAGTGTTCACGCTAGTGTTCACGGCGGTAGCAGCTTGGGCCCACTCGAGGGGCATCAGCCTACTGATGTACCTCGATGACTGGCTGATGTTCCCTCCCTCGCAGGAGCAGTTGATTGAGGACCAAGACTCGCTTCTGGCAGTTTGTCGTGATCTGGGGAGAGGTCGAATCTCATTCCGAAGCAGAAGGTGAAGTAACTGGGAATGCTGATCGACTCGGCAGCAGCTTGCGTTCTTCCCACGAAAGAATGAATCAGCAGACTCTGAGAGGTTGCGCAGCTGTTCCTGTCGCAGGAACAACTTCCAGCCCTCCAGTGGCAAGCTCTTCCAGGTCACCTATCCTCGCTGGAGAAGCTCGTTCCTTTCGGGCGGATCCATCTCCCCTCCCTTCAGTGGTGTCTGAAGGACCAGTGGTCGGCAGCCACCGATGTAAGGGAGTATCTCCTTTGGTGGCTAAACGAGGAGAACCTCATGAGAGGGTCTCTCATAAACCCTCCTCCACCTCTGTTCCGTCTGTTCACAGACGCGTCCACGGAAGGTTTGGGTGTACTCCTGGACGACTTAGTCGTGTCAGTTGTGTGGTCGGAAGAGGAGAAACACCTGCACATCAAGGTGCTGGAAATGATGGCAGTCTCGAGACCACTCATCCATTTCCAGGCCCGTTTGAGAGAGCACTCGGTAGTGCTGATGAGCGACACGTCCGTGGTTGCGTACGTCAACAAGCAAGGGGGCACGCTCTCACGTCCCTTGCAGCAGTTGACGAGGCAGGTGTTTCTGTGGGCAGAGAGTCAACACGTAACCTTGTCAGCCAGGTACATTCCAGGCAAGAGAAATGTTCTGGCAGACACCCTAAGTTGCAGAAACCAGGTAATAGGGGCAGAATGGTCTCTTCACCCTTGAGTAGAGAGTCGAGTACTCGACCTCGGGGGAGAACCATGCATCGACCTATTTGCAACGCAGCACAACGCCAAGCTTCATGTGTTTTACTCTCCAGTACCAGATCCCGCAACCTCGTTCGAGGACGCACTGCAACATCCTTGGGATCGACTGGATATCTACGCATTTCCCCCCTTTTGCTTGCTTCGGACAGTCCTGTCCCGGGTCCTAGTAACCCCAGGACTCAGGCTGACTCTCATTGCTTCACTATGGCCACACATGGAGTGGTTTCCTGATCTGTTGTCGCTCCTGGTCGAGGCACCGCGAGAGCTACCACACGGGCTCAGTCTCCTTCGGCAACCCTTGTCGAACAGGAACCACCAGGCAGTGCAGTCGCTCAGACTTCACGCGTGGAGATTATCCAACATCTCCTCAAGACACGAGGCTTTCCGCGACTCTCTGCGAGAGAGATGTTAGGGTACCTTAGAAGATCCTTCACCTCAGTCTGCCAGGGGAAGTGGTTGGTCTTCTGTGATTGGTGTAGTGGAAAGGGTATCTCTCTGGTCGTAGCCTCCCTGACTCAGATCACAGACTTTCTAGTCTTTCTTCGCAGAGATAAGCTCCTTTTGGTTTCCGCCATTAAAGGGTACAGGTCTGCGCTTGCAATGGTGTTCCGTCTGAGGGGCATAGATATCTCCAACGCCCTGGAGATTTCTATGCTCATCTTACTCGTGTTCCGCACTTGACCCTTAAGACTGTTTTTCTGCTAGCCTTAGCATCGGTGAAGAGAGTCGGGGAGTTACACGGCCTCTCTTGTAATGTCACTCACGCAGAGGGTTGGAAGGAGATCATCTTGAGTTTTGTGTCAGAGTTTCTGGGCAAGCCTCAGAACCCAGCGATCCACGATCCCAGGTTCGAGGCCTTCACTATTCCTTCCTTACCGGCCGCGGCAAGTGGCGGTTTAGGTGAGAGGCTTCTCTGTCCCGTCAGGTGTCCGGCGCTATCTTAAGCGAACTCTGCCTTTCAGACCTGAATGTCGACGACCCTTCGTTAGCACCGGCAGAGCCAAGAAGGAGGTGTCGAGGAACACGATACCCTTCTGGATCCGTGAAACCAACCGCAAGGCGTATGAGACTTCTTCAAGAGTCTAAGCACCAGCGAGGATTAAAGCTCACGAGATCAGGGGCATTGCCCCCACACTAGCTTTCAAGAGAAATCTTGCAGTGGGCCTAGTGCTGAAGGCTGGCGTTTGGAAATGGCAGACCACCTCTACGGCCTTTTACTTGAGGGAGTTTATGCCCAAGTCCTTGGACACCTTTGTTCTTGGCCTTGTGGTAGCGGCTCAAGCTATTGTCTGACCTCTCCAGTTCCTCCGGGACAGGGAAGTCTCTTGTCTTGATTTTTATGGTATGTTTGGCGGTGTGAAAGCAGTCTGCATGGATCTGCCTTTCTCTCTGTCTCCTCCCTGGGAGTTCCATACATCAAGACAAGTCTTCCTAGGTAACATTGCTAGAGTTTGTTTACAGGTATTCTCCCCCCTGTCTTCTGCTAGGCAGAGAAGACGGTGGATGTATAAACCCTTTGCCTTTTGGTTATGAAGGTTCATCCAGTCACTGTGACCCCAGGGTCGAATGTCTCTTACATTCACGCTCTCAGGTCGGGCGATGCTCTTACCCATTGCACGACCTGGCTCCCAGTCTCTCAGACCCCATTATCATCATGTCGGGTCAAGAGACAAGGGTAGGTGGATTTAGTCCTCTGTTCTCATTCTAGACTAGGTCTATATTCGGGCAGTTAGCTGTCCACAAGCAGCAAAGGAAAACCTCCCACCAACCAGTGATTCTTCCTATATTAAATGATCACGAGGTTTGTATATCGCGTCTGAACAAATGACAATTTGTCCTAAATTGTATTTTTCCTTGCTATACAAACCTGTTATCATTTAATATAAATGCCTGCCTCTACCACCCCACTCATGTTCCACATTGAGCCTAAAGTGTTCGAATGAGGAAAGTGGGCTGGCGGTAAGGGGGGGGGGGGGAGCAAAGCTCCGCCCCATACCGCCAGCCAACCATTCAGCACAACTGCCTGGTTTTCTTTCTCTTTGGGTGTTTCAGCTGAGCTGAAGCAAATTCCTATATTAAATGATTACAGGTTTGTACAGCTAGGAAAAATACAATTTAGGACAAATTGTCATATCTCTGAATGTCAATTTTTTGAGAAAAATTTCTACTACAGTATTTTCTTTTTAAGCATGGATTGATTTTTATTATTCAAACATGAAGTGATAGGAAATTCTATATCCTATAATCTGCACATTCACTTTATAAAACAATAAACTTCCATATGAAAAATAGTCACCTTTGAAAGGGACTTCTGTAAATTGATAAAATAATACATATACAAATATTAAGAAAGCTAAGAAAATTTTCAATGTATAACTTTTAGAGCATAGAATTCTCTTTCAAGTTGGTTTTAAATGAAATAAATCAATTGAGAAATAAAAAAAGTATTTGGAGTTTGAAGTTACCCTTAAATAAAATTGTTTTAATCGAGCTGAGTCATGCTCTTTAATAAGTATATTCCCTGTCTTACGACATGAATAAATGCAAACCCCATGGGTACATTCTGACAACATATTCCATACCTGTGACTAAGTGCCATTTAATCTTGATACTGGCCTAACCTAATATCTGTAGCATCCCTATGCTCAGACTATTAGAAGGTGGATGGAGTCATCTCCTTTGCTTCTGTATAGTACCAGGTGCATTGAATTGGTTTAGGGAACTTTTTCCCTTCTAAGGATGAGTTCATTTTTAAAGGATGATGGTTTGTATTCATTTAGGATCAAATCGCACAAATTTTGAAATTAATTTTTGTTTTTCCTAACTATATAAACCCGTGTTCAAGTTACAGTACGCTTCCCTCCTTAACAACCCGGCTAGTCCCTGCCCTTAAGGTCAAAAGGGATAGGCTTGCTGACTTATGCCCTGGGGCTTAGCTTTCCGTGCAC